>NW_006408857.1:64256-69881 GCF_000296735.1 Chrysochloris asiatica | reverse complement strand
TTCTTAATTTTAAATCATTCAGTGTCCCCATGTTCTGTTCAAACAACTGCCTCTTGGTCCAGGTAGAGATTCGTCATGAGCACAATTAAGTATTTCGGAATGTTCATACTTTGACATATTTTCCATAGCTTGTCATAATCCACACAATCCAAAGCCTTTGCATAGCCAATGAAACACAGGTAAACAACTTTCTGATATTCTCTGTTTTCAGTCAAGAATCATCGGACATCAACAATGATAATCCTCGTTCCATGGCTTCTTCTGAATCCAGCTTGAACCTCTGGAAGTTCTCTGTCAATGTATGATTGTAGCCATTTCTGTATTATCTTTAACAAAACTTTACTCTCCTGGGATATCAATGAGATTGTCTGATAATTTCCACATTCTGTTGGGTCACCTCTCTTTGGAATGGGCACAAATATGGATCTCTTCCAATAAATTGGCCAGATAGTTTTCTTAAAAAAATTATTGGCAGAGATGAGTGAGTGCCTCCTGTGCTGCCTCACTTTCTTGAAAGATTTCAAATTGTATTCCATCAATTCCTGGTGCCTTGTTCTTAGCCAATTCCTTCAATCCTCCTTGGCCTTCCTCCCTGAGTATCACTGGTTCTTGATCATATGCTACCTCTTGAAACAGTTGAACATTAGCCATTTGCTTTTGTTACAGTGACTCTGTGTACTCCTTCCATCTTCTCTTGATACTTTCTGCATCATTAAATAATTTGCCCAGAGAATCTTTCAGTAATGAAAGTTGAGGCTTGAATTTTTTTTCAGTTCCCCCAGCTTAAGAAAAGCATGTTCTTCCTTTCTGTTTTCTGATTCCAGATCTTTGCACATTTTATTGTAATATTTGGCATTGTCTTCTCAAGCTGATCTTTGAAATTTTCTGTTCAGCTCTTGGACCTCTTCATTTCTTCCATTTCTTGAGCATCTCTACACTGGAGAGCAAGTTTTAGTGTCTCTTCTGACATCCAATTTGACCTTTTCCTTCTTAATGATTTTTGGCTTTCTTTATCTATGATTATCTTGATGCCATCTGACAACTCTTCTGGTCTTGGTCTGTAGTGTTTAATATATCAAATCTGTTCTTCAGATGATCTCTAAATTCAGGTAGGATATATTCAAGGTCATATTTTGGCTCTAATGGACTTGTTTTCATTTTCTTCAGCTTCAGTTTGAATTTGCATATGAGTAATTGATGGTCTGTTCCACAGTTTCCCCCTGGCTTTGTTTGGACTGATGATAAAGAGCTTTTCCATTATCTCTTTCTGCAGATATAATCAACTTAATTTGTATGTATTCCATCTAGTGAGGTCCATGTGTCTGTTATGCTGGCTAAAGAAGGTATTTGAAATGAACAAATCATTGGTTTTGCAGAATTCTATCATGTGTTCTCCAGCATCATTTCTATCACCAAGGTCATGTTTTCCAACTACTGATCCTTCCTCTTTTCTCCAAACCTTTGCATTCCAATCACCAGTAATGATCAATACATCTTGATTGCATGTTTGATCAATTTCAAGTTGAAGAAGTTGGTAGAATTCAAATTTATGGTTGGAGCATAAATTTGAATAATAGTGGTATTAACTGGGCTTCTCTGAAGGAGCTCTGGTAGCGTAGTGGTTATGAATTGGGCTGTGAACTGCAAGGTTAGCAATTCGAAACTACCAGCTGGTCCACGGGAGAAAGATGAGGCTTTCTGCTCCAGTAAAGATTTACAGCCTTGGAAACCCTGTACGGGGTCACTATGGGTCGGAACTGACTCAACGGCACTTAACAACAACAACTGGGCTTCTCAGTAGGTGTATGGATATTGTCTTATCACAGACAGTGTTGATGACTGATCTAGATATGTTCTTTTTGATGATGAAGGCAACACCATTCCTCTGCAATTTGCCATTCCCGGCATAGTAAACGATGTGGTTGTCAGATTCAAAATGGCCAATTCCAGTCCATTTCAGCTCACTAATGCCTAAGATATTGATGTTTATGTGTTCCATTTCATTTTTGGCAACTTCCAATTTTCCCAGATTCATATTTTGTGCATTCCATGTTCCAATTTTCAATGGACATTTACAACTGTTTCTCTTCATTTTGAGTTGTGCTCCATCAGCAAATGAAAGTCCTGTGGTCTTTTGTCCAATGAGCTTTACTCCATTCACGTTATCACAGTCAACTCTACTATGCTAATGGTAATCAAAAGGATAAGAAAGAAGGAAACAATTATATTGGACGTCAGCAGAGACTCTGAAACTCGCTCTCCAGCCTAATGATGCTAAAACAAATGGAAAAAATCAGGGGGGGAAAATGAGCTAAAAGTTAGGCACCACAATATTGGTCTTATAAAGACTGAGGATCAGAAAACATTTATATAAACCAGGCTGACAGAACCTATAATATATGCTATTTTTTCATGGCAAATTTTCTTTCATTTTATTAAACAGCTTTCATCTGGAAATGTTCGGAATAAGTCAGACCAGAGAGAAAGAATTTAGCTTCCTGAAATTGAACTTTGGTCCAGCATTGCAACCTGTCGTCTTGTTGTTAATAATTTGTAGTTTTTTTCTTGTGGGAAACTTGGGCATAACACTGCAGATCACACCCTTTTACTGTATCCTTACTGATTTGCCAATCCTTGTTGACTTTTTGTTTGAAAAGTTCATTTTCTGGGTCAATTTGTTTGAGCAGTATAACCTGGTCACATTCCTGTTAACTCAATATTATGTCTCTTCTGAAGTCTATGACAATCGCATCCATGTGGTCATATATATTGCAGTTAACTACAGTATTGGATCCAAAGTACTGAAAATTTATATGGGCTACCATTGTTAATATATTTGGTTTCATATAAGCTGGTATATCGTCATAGTTATTTTATCCAGAGCTGGCAACTTGAAGCATCATCCCATTTTGCAATCTTATAAAACAAAAGTATACTTTGCTATAAACTTCAAGAATGTGCTTAAAAGTATATATGTGTACTGGTTTTACATTTTTATTAACAAGTTTGGAAACTTTATCAAATAAAAGAAACTCTTTCCTTTGAGTTCTATCGTATAATTTCAGAGCATCTACATTGTATCAAAATATTTTTTATCTCAGATGTTTGTGGCTAGTTTTTGAATCTCTAGTAAATAGAAAGAGAAAAGATGTAATATTCAATAATTTGAGAAAACACAAATTGAGTTGCTACGTAAGATGCAATCATTCAAAAGGTTTTTATTTACGTGTATTTTATTATAGAATATTATGAACAGTTTTTAATTGTTTTTCTTCATTGAAGATAGTTTTTAATATGAACAACATAATGAAATCTTGTGCTGCATATTGTCAAGTAATGTCCAATAAGGATCAAGAACAATATCTAAACACATGATTACCTGATTCAAAACGGTCAATACCAGTCCATTATGATTCTTTGATGCCTACGATATTGATCACTGTGCATTTCATTTAGTTTTTGATGGCTTCTAAATTGCCTATATTCATACTTTGTACAGTCCACATTCTGATTATTTATGGGTAATTACAACTTTTTCTTCTCGAGTTATGCCCGATGAATAAATGAATGTTCTCAAAGCTTATTCATTGCCATAATTAAGTTCAATTCTATTTTATTGGGAGTTCTGGTGAGGTGCTATAGTATAAGCACGGAGCTATTAACCAAAAGTTTGCCACTCCAAACACTCCAGCCACTCTTTGGAAATCATATACAGGGTTGTTATGAGTTGGAACTGACTCCATGGCACTTAGCAACAATGACAATTTTATTGTGGCAACTCTTCTTCAGTTGGATTTTGAGTGCCTTCCAACCTGATCCTCCAGCACCATCTGACAACATCCCGCTGCAGTTCATAAGGTTTTCGGTGGCTAACATTTCAAAAATGTCTGTGTTAACGTCTTCATAGCCACTTTTAGTCTGGAAGTTCCAATGAAACCTGTCTACCCTGGGTGACCCTGATGGTATTTAAATTATCAGTGGCATAGCTTTCAGTATCACAGCAACACACAAACCACCATAGCATGGCAAACTGACAGATGGGTTTTGGGTCCACAAACTAGTTGTATGTTTTTTCCACTCTTCCTGAGACTATGATATTATAATTGTTAAATATTTGAACTACAAGTGGCTAGGATATATTAGCCCACAATCATATCTTCAAAAGATTAAATTAAAATAGAGTGACCAGTTTAAAACTAATGGACTAACCTGAGCAAGAATTACTCAGCAGAGGTGAAACCACTTTGCTTGTTTCTCTTTCCATTAAATATTGTAATTGATTTATTAGATACCATGTCCATAAATCAAGGATGCATCACCATTTTTTATTCACTATGGTAACTGATCATGAAATGAGATGAGCTACCTGAGGAAAGTCAGCTATGTTAGTGGCTAGAGAAGGGAACTTTGGAGTGAGATACACTTTCTTTTCTTAGCCAGGCCATTGAATTGTTCTGTGACTTTTGGAAAAGCTGACTAATCTCTATTAGTCTTAGTTCCTTTAACTGTAAAGTGTGTTTGCATATATTTACATACATAAAAATTGAAAACAAAAAAATAACTGCCTTCAATTCATTTTCAGTTCATAGCAAGGTGTTGTAGGGTTTCTGAGAGGATGAATCTTTGTGAAAACAGTCTCATCTTTCTCCCATGGAGTGGCTTGTGGGTTTGAACTTTTGACCATGAGGTTAGCAATCCAAAGTATAGTTCATAGTACCACTATGACTCCTTCATTTCACAACAATTTTGTTAATATCTCATGAAATTGTTGTTGTTGTTAGGTGTCATCAAGTCAATTCCACCTCATAGTGACCTTATGCACAACAGCACAAAACATTACCCAGCTGTTGCCACAGTGTCAGTCCATCCCTTTTGTGAAGTCTTCCTTTAGGTTTTTCAAACACCTTAATATGTTCGCTAGGCAAAGTTGAACTAGAATTTAAGATTACAAGTCAACAAAAGGAGTACTGCTCTGAATAATACAGTGAAAATAATGAGGGCTTCTTAACATAATTTGAGGACAAAATCTGTGAGAAATAGGAGAATGAAGAAAAGTAGAAACAGAGACTGTGAAGGCAGAAATTGAGAACCCTGCACTTGTTGTTAGGTGCCATTGAGTTGGTACCAACTCATAGTGACCTTATGCACAGCAGAACGAAACACTACCAGATCCTGGGCCTCACTATCCACGTGAAAGCTGGATAGTCCACCCATGCCGCCACTTAGCTAATCCATCTTGTTGGGGGGGTCTTCCTCTTTTTCTCTGACCTTTCACCTTACCAAACATGATATTCTTCTCCAGTAACTGGTCCTTCCTGACAATATGTCCTAAGTATAAGAGATGAAATTTGGTTATCTTGGCCTCCAAGGAGAACTCTGGCTGTACTTTCAAAACAGATTTATTGGTTCTTTTGGCAGCCCATGGCACTTTCAATATTCTCCTCCAACACCATAACTCAAAAGCAGCAATCATTCTCCGGTCTTCCTTATTCACTGTCCAGATTTCACATGTATATGAGGTTATTGAAAATACCATGGCTTGGGTCAGGGGCACCTTAGTCCCCGAACTGACATCTTTGCTCTTCGACACTTTAAAAAGGTCTTGTGCAGCAGATTTGCCTAATG
>NW_006408857.1:59868-62791 GCF_000296735.1 Chrysochloris asiatica | reverse complement strand
TCCTTGGAGGCCAGGATGGCCAAATGTCATCTCTCATACTTCGGACATATTGTCAGGAGGGAACAGTCGCTGGAGAAGAATATCATGTTTGGTAAGGTGGAGTGTCAGATAAAAATAGTAAGACCCTCAGCAAGATTCATTTGCAAAGTGGCAGCATCAATGGACTCAAACATTGCAACAATTGTGAGGTTGGCCCAGGACTGGGCAGTGTTTTGTTTTGTTGTACATAGGGTCGCTATGAGTCAGCACTGACTCAATGGCATTTAACAACAAATTAAATGTTTATTTACCATTTACGTGAAATTATGACTTATCACTTTATCTCTGCAAAGATTTTAGGAACTCTGACATATTCAATCTTATTTTTCTGCCCTCCCTAAATAATTGATCTCATTAGATGGTTAATTGCTGTTGCTGCTGTTAAGTGCTGTTCAGTTGGTTCCAAATCATAGCAACCCTGTACATATACTTCTTTGGAGTAGCTGGAGTGTTTGAACCACAGACCTTGCAGTTCAAACTGACCCTGCAGTTGAGTGCTTACCCTACAGTGCCATATCAGGACTATGTAGAACATCCTTATTCTAGCTAATAGGTAGGAAGACAGAGGATGGAGACGTTAAGCAGACTTTGAGAAGAGTAAAACTTGAACACTTCTCTTTTCATTCTCTTCCCTTGTTCATACCTTACCCATTCTTTGGCTATAGCAAGCTACCTTGAGAGCAAAAAAAAGGAGAAGTTTATATGGTTGTTTCTGGGTTTTTTGTTTTGTTTTGTTTTTGTCTCAGTTTATTTTTAAGAGCTGTTCCATTAAGATCAAGCCCAGGTTCCAAGAGCTGTCCCATCCTTGGTTATATGGGTGATGTTGGCTTCCAGCTCAGGCACTGTCAATTTTCAGTGTAGACCATTTTGCTCTTCTATCTCATAATTTACAACTGTAGATTCACAAGCTGACCTAAATTATCTCTAAGCTCTGGTTCAAGTTCAATGCTTTGGAAGACTATATTCTCCAAGTTTACTGAATTAATTGCAAAAATATTTGAATCTCTGAAATCTTTCCTGCATATAGGTTGGTTTCTATTAATGTAAAAGTATTTACAGATATTCACATTTTCTAATAATTCTGTTGCCTACTGTATTTTCCCCCCAAAGTAGCAGCTAAAACTCAGAAAACTGAACCCATTGCCATCAAGTCAGTTGCAAGCCACAGTGACCCTTTAGGACAGGGTATAACTAACCTCTCTAGGGTTTCTGAGACAATAAAGCTTTACGGAAGCATACAGCTTCGTCTTTCTCCTGTAAAATGGTACATGTAACCCACTATGCCATCAGGGCTCCTTAAATATCAGCTAATCACCACAAAATAGGAAACAATCATTTCAAAATATCTTACAAAGAATGAATTAAGATATAAAGCTTAATTTATTATTCATTGCTCAAGTACAAGACAACATAAGGAATCTTATATGCCAGAGTCCGTAAGAAATCATTGTTATCACAAAAAGAACTTCTGGCACAACATGCTTTACTTTACTTGAACTTTCTGGTAAAATGATTTAGGTACGATGATGAGTATTAATCTGTGTGCTTATTTTCACTGAGTGATAAGACTTGAGGGGAAATAAAAAATATTGATTTCATGTTATAAAGTAAAATGGGGAAAATAAATTATGTGTGGAGATGGTTAGGAAACAGTGCTAGAAACAAAAATTTGTAAGAGACAAAGACTAGTAATTGAAAAATTATAAAAGAAAAATTAGTGATAATGACTCAGCAGCAGGTTTAAGTGAGTTTTCTAGAATTTAACTAAGTTCTATTTTCATTAAATTGTTATTTCTAGTATATACTGGGGAAAGATAAGTGTTACATAAAAGAAAGAGAAAAAAATGAAAAGAAAACCTAAATGGTATTCTAAGAAAATATGACATTTACCATTTTAAAAATTTCTGTCCAGGCCCAAAGTTCTCATCTCCCATCCAAGTTAACTACGAGATGAAACTTCACTTCAGTAAATGAATTCATTGTCCTGGGACTGACCAATCACCTGGAATTACACACTTTCTTCTTCATGTTGTTTTGACAATTTACTTGGTGATACTGGCAGGGAAACTGGATATGATTATTTTGATCCAGCTCAATACCTGACTCCAAACAGCAATGCACTTTTTCCTGAGTCACTTAACTTTTGTGGATCTCTGCTTCTTCTCCAATGTGACTAAGCCATTGCATAATATGGGTGAAACTTGAGGACATTATGCTCAGTGAAATTAGTCAATCACAAAATGAGAAAAACTGCATAGGGCCACTACTGTAAAAGACTATGAAAAAGAACGTACACTAAAAGGGGGGGGAGTGGATTCTTTGCTGGTTATTGGATGTGGAAGGTGGGGTGAGGGCAGGGAGGGGAAGGTGGAGCTCAGGGTAGGGAATAGACACAGGATAGTTTCGGTGCTGGAGAGGGGAGCAATACACAAGAATGGGGAAGGGAAAGGAAGAACAAGGTGGATGGGAAAACATTTAGGTGGGTTTGTATGGGCTAAGCAGTACAGAGGTAAATAATAATATATGCACAACCTTGGAACAACAGGGCTCTGGGATACAGGGATTGAGACATGGTTGGAATGGACAAAAGTGGGGGAAATAATGTGAAGATGCTTGGTTGTCTTTTGAATCTTGGTTTCCCTGTTATACCATTGTAAAATAGACACATGATGGGGCTAGAAAGGAATAGCTAGCCAGAAATATCACCATAGAAAACTTGTAAATCTGTCTTCTGATTGGATTACCTAAAATGGGGCTACAACATGCCCAGTGAAGGAGGCTTCCTGAAGAGCCTCTGCATTACAGAAGACCTTAGGTGGAATCCTGAACCTCACCCAGAATCTTCTGAGGTGGGAAATTTCCACTTGAAAGGACAAGCAGACCA
>NW_006408857.1:58078-58893 GCF_000296735.1 Chrysochloris asiatica | reverse complement strand
GAGGCACAGATGATGATGTGGAGAGATGGAGCAGCTGGGGACTTTATACCCAGAGAGGGAGAGGGGCTGTGTGCTGATGACTGGGATCAGGCTTGCGGGGTATACCCTTTTGTTGGTTGATGATGCACAGAGGGGATTGTAACCATGGCAATAAGACGACATATGATAGGATGGCTGTAAAGCTAATGTTCTCCCATGTAAACTATCACAAAATTCACAATAAAATATTAAATAAAAAACAACAAAACAAAACCATTTCCTATTTTTCTTGTATGGTGCAGTATTACTTCTTTATTGCCTTGATCCATGTGGAGACCTATTTTCTGGCTGTGATTTCCTTTGACCAATACATAGCCATCTGCAACCCTCTACTTTATGGCAGCAAAATGTCCAAGAATGTCTGTACATCCTTCATCTATGTGTCTTACATGGAGTACTTACTGGCCTGATGTAGACCATGTGGACCCACAACCTAGCCTTCTGTGGTCGCAATAAGATTAATCACTTTTACTGCGCTGACTCTCCACTGTTTAAGCTGGATTACTCTGACTCCTATGAAAAGAACTATCAATGTTTGTTGTGGTTGGGCTCAACTTCAGCTTTTCTCTCCTCCTCCTCATCATGTCTTACATCTACATATGTCCAGCTACTTTGAGGATTCGAACTACAGAGGGTAGGTGCAAAGTTTCTCAACTTGTGGTTCCTATCTGACAGCCTTCACCATATTTTTTGCAGCTCTTTTCTTTATGTATCTCAGACCTCCTTCAGAAAAGTCAGTTGTTGTTGTTGTTGTCAGGTGCCATTGAGTTGGAACC
>NW_006408857.1:37165-43686 GCF_000296735.1 Chrysochloris asiatica | reverse complement strand
AAAGCTGGACAGTGAATAAGGAAGACTGTAGAAGAATTGATGCATTTGGGATATGGTGTTGGAGGATAATATTGAAAGTGCCATGGGCTGCCAAAAGAACAAACAGATCTGTGTTTGAAGAAGTGCAACCAGAGTGCTCCTTGGAAGTCAGGATGGCCAAAATTCCTCTCTTATACTTCAGACATATTGTCAGGAGGGATTAGTCACTGGAGACGAATATCATGTTTGGTAAGGTGGAGGGTCAGAGAAAAAGAGATGGACTGACAAAGTGGCAGTATCAAAGGGCTCAAGTGAGGCAACAATTGTGAGGCTGACCCATGACCAGGCAGTATTTTGTTCTGTTGTGAATAGGGTTGGTACTGACTTGATGGCACCTAACGACTAGTTTTCAAACAAGCAAATCTTCATTTTAGTAAACAAAGTACATTGTTAATATTGCAGTTCACAAACTGAAAGATGTCAGAAAAATACAGTATTTTGAAAGAAAAATTTCACAGTGATGTTGAAGAAATGATTTTTGAGAAATGTGAAGTATCATGGTTAGCAAAATGCAAATCAACATTCATTATTTACATATAAATTGCCGTATTGATCTTCTAGTATATGAAGAAAAACATTGAGACAGATCATAAAGGAGGAAAGTACGAGCCTGAACTCAGCTTCCATGTGAACCTCTCGTGTGCCAATTTTTATTTCCCCAGAGAAATCGTTTAGTGAAAAAAACCTTATCTAGTTAAATAATTGCTCCCTCTATTAATGTTTGTGAAATCCCTTAACAAAATGGAGTCAACATACAAATAACACAAATTTGACCTACACTATTTATTTAGGAGCCATGGATAGTCTTTGCAAGAACAGTTCCCTTCCTCCTTAAGTAGGTATATTTTTCATTCTTTATGTGCTCATAATGTCAAAACATGTGTTCATTTATGCATTCTTATATGTTGTCAGAATTATAGTGATCATTGTAATGATTACATGACCAGATAGAAAGAGTAATAATTATTGAAAGAAAAGTGCAGACATCACAGGGAGAAAATGTGATGAGTAGCATTACATTGTACAGATTGCAATTAATAGCATGTAATAAAATGTAGATAACTTACTGAATGGAAGACTGATAGGATCTCTAAGACTTCATCCAAATCACAATAAAAAGTTAAAAATAAAAAAGAAAAGAAAAGAAAGAAAGTTGTAGCAGTTTACTCCCATAAAGCTTATATCCTTGCAAACTCTATTGGGTAATTCTACTGTGTCCTTTAGGGTCAACATATGACATTGTTACTTTTAAAAGTAATTGAATATTAAGAATACATGATAAAGGAATAAAAATATATGGAATCTTTGTTCTGAGGCTGCAAAACTTTCCGTAAGCATAATGTCTTGTCTTCTTCCCACAAATTACCTAGTGGAGGTGAACTATCAGCCTTGGGTGAGCTTGTTGTTTTTAAGAGTCAAGTCCAGTCAGTTCCTACTCATAGTGATCCTGCATAGGGTTTCTGAGGAATTAATAGCTTAAACCACTGATCTTGTGGTTCAAACTGACCTTGCAGTCCAGCATATTAACCTTCAGTGCCACACAATCTGTTGCTTACCCTATAGTGCCACATGGCTATCAAATGAATGCTAGATAACATTTTTTGGAAAGTTTGACACATTTTAGACACAGTGTCATATGAGGGGACATCAACAATTTCATGGAAAAATTCCACTGTATTTTATTTTTGAAATCTTCTCATATACATTGCATATTTTATTTTTGTACAAATTTAAATATCACCCTGTGAGGCAGTACTTTCATTAATTCCATTTTGAAGTAGAAAAATTCCATTTTGAAGCTGAAACCCAAAACTATTAGGTAACATGTCCAACATTAACTGATATAAACAATATAGAATCAGAATGTGAATTTAACAGGTTGATATTGTAGTCCCTGGTTTTGCCTGTAAACTCTATTATCAGTAATAGTATCTACTTTTGCACTAAACCTAAAAATATACAATTATCCATATCTATGAGAGTCATGTACATGCAAAAGTTGGACAGTGAATAAGGAAGACCATAGAATAGTTGATACATTTAAGTTATGGTGTTGGAGGAGAATATTAAAAGTACTGTGGACTGCCAGAAGAATCAACAGTTCTGTGTTGGACGACATATAGCCAGAGTCCTCCTTGGAAGTCAGGATGACCAGACTTTGCCTCTCATGCTTCAAAGATATCATCAGGCAGGACCAGTCATGGGAGATGGATATCATGTTTGGTAAAGAAAAGGGTTAGAGAAAAAGAGGAAGACCCTCCCAACAAGATGGATTGGCGCAGTGACAGCAGCAATGGGCTCAGGCGTAGCAACAATTGTGAGGTAGACTCAGGACCAGGCAGTGTATCATTCTGCTGTGTACAGGGTCACTATTGAGTAAGTACTGATTCAATGGCACCTAACAACAGCAACAAAAAATGGTAAAGGATTTGTGTGGTTTCTATGACCATAAAGGGCCTTTGTTAAGTAAGAGGGGAGAGATGAATCAAATGGGAAGATATGAAAGTAAAATGCAAGGGAGTGAAGAAGGACAGGATAAAATTAAACAGGCAAAATGCAATCCTCCAGAACCTAGAGAGACTGATTATACCAAGAGTGAAGAACAATAGAAATTGAATGAGAAAAAATGCAGAGAAAAGACAAACGAAATTTGGTAAGAAATCATTATTTTAATATTTATTTTTTCATTATGTCATAGCTAAAGATATATGCAAAAGTTTTATCGTCCATTCAAGTTAATTATGAGAAGAAACTTCACTTCAGTGAGTGAGTTCATTCTCCTGGGACTGACCAATCGTCTGGAATTACAGATTCTTTTCTTCATGTTGTTCCTGGCAGTTTACATGGTCACGGTGGTAGGGAATCTGGGCATGATTTTATTGATCCAGCTCAATGCCCAGCTCCACACACCCATGTACTTTTTCCTGAGCCACTTATCCTTTGTGGATCTCTGCTTTTCCTCCAACGTGACTCCAAAGATGCTGGAGATTTTCCTGTCAGAGAAGAAAACCATTTCCTATTCTGCTTGTCTGGTACAGTGTTACTTCTTTATTGCCTTGGTACATGTGGAGATCTACATTCTGGCTGTGATGGCCTTTGACCGATACATGGCCATCTGCAACCCTCTACTTTATGGCAGTCAAATGTCCAAGAATGTCTGTAGGTCTCTCATCACTGTGCCTTACATGTATGGAGCACTCACTGGTCTGATGGAGACCATGTGGACCTACAACCTAGCCTTCTGTGGCCCCAATGAGATTAACCACTTCTACTGTGCTGACCCTCCACTGATTAAGCTGGCTTGCTCTAATACCTACAACAAAGAAACATCGATGTTTGTTGTGGCTGGGTGCAACTTGTCTTTTTCCCTTCTCATTATCCTTATATCCTATCTTTATATTTTTCCTGCTATCCTGAGGATCCGCACGACAGGGGGCAGACGCAAAGCTTTTTCTACCTGTGGATCTCATATGACCGCTGTCACCATATTCTATGCAACTCTTTTTTTCATGTATCTCAGGCCACCATCAAAGGAATCAGTGGAACAGGGTAAAGTGGTGGCCGTATTTTATACCACTATTATTCCCATGTTGAACCCCATGATTTATAGCCTCAGGAATAAAGATGTGAAAGAAGCATTAAACAAAGAGCTGTTGAGAAATAAAAAACTGGTTTCTTAACAAATCTCCCTATTTTATTTTCCTCAAATTTTTTTCTAGTTCCTATTGTCAAGATTTAAGTCAAAACTTACAGTGAATGGGAAATAATGTACAACTGTATAGAATTCTGCATTTTAAAACTGTATTTTTTTTTTTTTTTTTACATTTTTATTATGAATTGAGTGATAGTTTACATGGGAGAACATCAGCTTTACATTCATCCTACTGTATTCAATTTCATTGTAATGATTCCAATTCCCTCCATGCATCATCATTCAACAGCATTTGCTTCCATTCCTTCTGGTTTATTTATTTATTTATTTGTTGGATATACACCAAAGCACTCAGGAATATGTAACCATTCAAACAATCAAAGAGTACACCCCTCAAGGCTGTCTCCCAGCCCCAGCCGCCAGCACATGGCCTCTCTCCCTCCCTGAGTCCAGAGTCACCAGTCACTCCATCTCTCCACGTCATCGCCTCTTCCTCCATCTCCGGTGTTGCTTCTTCTCTGGATAGTGAAGTTCTGTTCTGTCCTACAGGTCACTATGAATTAGTATCAACCCAATGGCAGTGAACAAAATCCACATTAGACTACTGGTGTGCACTGGACTATAAGATCAGTTTGAACTGCAAGGTCATTGGTTCAAGCTCATCAGCTGGTCCTTGGAAACCCTACACTGGGTTGCTATGGATCTGGACCAACTCAATACACTTAAACACGACAATATCCACAACCTTTAGGAGTTCTAGTGTGGGACTGTAGGATAAGCACTGAAGTGCTGACTGAAAGTTGGCAGTTAAAACCTACCAGCTGCTCCTTGGAAACCCTTTACAGAGGTGATCATCTGATGGAGAAGGTACACCCTGATGATCGGTGGACCAGGTGAGGAGCTAGAACATAGATATCACATGAAGTTAGGATTACTAGAGGGTTAGACTCTCTGCTCAGTTGTTGTTGTTAAATGCCATTGAGTCAGTTTCCACTCATAGTTAATCACTATAGGGTTTCTGAGGCTTTAAATCTTCTGGGGACAGAAAGCCTCATCTTTTTCACACAGAGAAGATGGCAGGTTTGAACAGAAGATCGTGTGGTTCTCAGTCCAGTGAGTATCAAATTAAACCATCACGCACCCCCTGCTCAATTGCACAGTCAAGAAAATGGAACCCGTACATCTAGGCTGTAGTTCATGGAGAAGGTAGTAATGTTACCCATTCAAGAGATTCGAGATAGAGCTGCCATACAATGCAGTTACACCATTCCTACCATAAACCCTAGGGATCTAATACAGGTGGCAGGAACAGACGCATACATTTATGTTCATTGCAGAACTATTCACAATAGCAAAAAGATGGAAACAATTAAAGTGCCCATCCAAGAATGAATGGATAAGTGAAATGAGGTGAATACTTAAAATGGAGTCCTTCTCAATGATATAGAAAATTTAGTTATCAAAATATCTACAACATGGATGAATCTGGAGAATATTTTTTTGGTTGAAATAAGTCAATCACAAAAAAACCAAATATTGTATGTTCTCACTTTTATGAAGTATCACAAATAGTTCAATTTACAGAATCTGATCTGCATGAATGTTTGCCAGAGATTGGATGAGTAGTGGAAGAATTACTGCTGAGTTAGTAGTCACTTTGTTTTTATAGAAAAGGGAGAAGGAGGGCATCAAATATAGGCAAACCTTACACAGCTTGATTGATGATATTGCTGTCAATAAATGGTACATTAGGAAATGGATGCATGAATGTATATTTGATTTATCAATAATATCAACAACCAAAAAATAAGGTGAGGTACAGGGGCTGACAGTAATTGGACACAATCACATCATGGGATTGGTTGTCTTGGTTTTGGAGATTTGGAAGATTATAACCATAGTCTGTGGGAAAATTAAGTCAACATACATAATATTGTCCTTGAAGTTTATGTTCTATTTCCCAGCATAGCAATGTCTGGGATTTTAAAAGCTTACAAATGCCCATCTTTGATACAATCATTCATATAGAACAAACAAAAAAGGAGACCCAAGAATCAGAGACTAATCATTTACATGAACTACTGCCCTTCACTGTGACACCAGAAGATCTTGATGGTACTCTGATGAATGTTCTACTCATGAACATTCTGATAAAAAGCAGGGAAGAAATGTGGAACTGAACTTGAAATTCTTAAGAACCTAAACTTACTGGACCTACTATGACTGGTGAAATTACTAACATGAGGTCAAACATGACTTCACCGTATATCAGTGCCTTTAAAATTAGTCAGATTTGACTATCGATTTAGAAAACTCATCCTTATGATATTGTTTCTTTAGAGCACCATTATCGTGGACTTATGCTGGGTTTTCTAGAAAAGCAAACCAGTGAATTTATCTATCTGTCTATCTATCTATCTATCTGTCTGTCTGTCTGTCTGTCTGTCTATCTATCTATATGGAATCCTGGTGTGGCATTGTGGGTTAATGAGCTAGATTGCAAAGTAAGTTTGAACACCAAGGTTGGTGGTTCAAACTCATTAACTATTCCTTGTGAATACTATACAGGGTTGCTATGGATTGAACTGACTTGACAGCTCTTAACATATACATATATATGTTGTTGTTAAGTGCTGAGTCAATTTCAACTCATAGTGACATTGTATAGGTGTTCCAAGGAACAGCTGGTGACTTGAACCACCGACTTTATAGTTCAAATGACTTTATAGTCTGATGCATTAGCCCATAGCACCACAGCAGAACTCTATATAAATATATATATTTGTTGTTGTTATGTGCCATGGTGACACTGTATAGGGTTTCCAAGGCT
>NW_006408857.1:35013-36980 GCF_000296735.1 Chrysochloris asiatica | reverse complement strand
ATATATGTGTGTGTGTGTGTGTGTGTATTTATTTATTTATAAAGAGAAGTTTATTATCAAGAAAATGGTTTATGATTGCAGAGTCCCAAATCCTCAGTGGAAGATAGAGAGAGTTCCTTCTGTGTGTCCATTATCTTAGGAGCTGACCACATCCCCAAGGAAGCATCCCTTGAATTGATTTGCTACTCATAGCCACTCATCATAGAATTAACTATGCCTGTATTAATCTCCATCTTCATGAGAATAATCACATCCCAAGTGCTAGACCTGTGGAAATCCTGGCCTAGTCAAGTTGACACAGAACCCTAACCACTACACTGCCATCTAGCACTTGTCCATTGACCCTTTCTCTCACTGGTTCAACTCAGTTGCCAAATCCCTGATATCTGGCCCTCTTCTTTATAGTAGGGATACTTTGCTTTGGAATAGTTATGTGTTGTGACTGTTGTGCAGCTTTGGATCCAAATCTCCAATGCCCAGGTCAAAGGGAGTGCATAGAATAATGGTGTTAAGATTATAGAGTCCATTTAGGGTTGTTGTGGTGGATTGCAGAGACAAAAGATTGTTGTTTGTTGTTGTGAAGTGCGGTCAAGTCGTTTCTGACTCATAACAATTCTGTATAATAGGGTTTCTGAGGAGCAACTGGTGAGCTTGAACTGCCAACCTTGCAGTAGAAATGGTTTTGCAATCTGGCGTATTAACCCACAGCGCCACACCAGGACAAAAGATGAATGTCCCCAAATAGCTGCAAATTCTGCATTATTTGCCACAGTCTTCCCCCCTCCTCCCTCACCTTGTTGCTGTGCCTGCCACAATACCCTATACTCATAATGTCTTTATGTAATCATCCACCATGTCTGGGCAAAAAGCCCAGTACCACATGACTCCCTGCCATTCTGAGCTGTACACCACTCATGGACACATATGGCTTTCTTACTATTTAGTATAAAAGGGCTCACATCTATTTCCTTGGCATGGAACCAAACCTGCCAGTTGGCTACACTGGAAGCTGTAGTGCTGTCCTGGTCTGCAAGTTCACCTTTGAAATAAAATTAGTATCTCTTTGACTGTCTCCAAGTCATTTTTTCTGTCTCTTGAACACCATTCATTTAGAGGGTTTTTCCTTGTTGGGTTTAAATCCCAAACAAGTATTGTCATTGTTCTTAAGTGCCATCTTGTCAGTTCCAACTCATAACAATCATGGATATGATTTTGGACAAGTGGCTATTGAATTTGAACTACTGAACTTGCAGTTTAAATTGATCTTGCAGTCCAGTGCTTACCCTGGAAAGCATAGCCGGACAGCACAACAAGCTGAAAAGCCTCTCGAATTGTATTCATTTCTTCATCAGACGATTCCACGTATTCGCTCGTGTCCCACCACCCACACGGAGAGCAGGAACTCCTGCAATATGGCGCCCAACGTGGGGCACGAGTAGATAATCTTCTCTGATTAACCCTTTCAGCACAGCAAAGAAGCTGCGTCTCCCATATCAGACAGGAGCGGGTAAGTCTCTTTTAATTGTTTCCATGTGGATTCGTACTCCACTAGAGGGCGCTGCAGGCCCATTGGTACAGACAGACCGATTTCAGAGAAGTGGAAAGTTTAGCAGAACTAAGAGAGAAATGGGCCATTCAGAGTCCAAAGACAGACAGCTTTTCATTGAAAATATTAAACAGATGCTTGCAAAGACTGGTATAGAAGCTGACTCTAATGTGTTAGCAAGATTCTCACATTTTATTCAGTCCTGCTGTCCTTGGTTCTCTGAGGAAGGAATTGTAAATCCAGAGTCCTGGGGAAAGGTCGGTGTGGAAATAAGGAGGTATTACTCCTGTAATGGACCTGAAAATGTTCCAGTAGAGGCATTTGCCTTCTGGAATTTACTTCGTGACGCCTTAAATCCTCGTAATGAAACTACTCATTTTGAACACTCTCTCTCTCCTCCAACTGAGAAATCTCCTCTCTT
>NW_006408857.1:15396-34693 GCF_000296735.1 Chrysochloris asiatica | reverse complement strand
AGCCTTACAAAGATTTTATAGGTTGTCTTTTGCAGACAGTCAAAAAAGTTATTACTAATGAGGAATTAAAAAGTATTGTGGTTGGACAATTGGCTTTTGAGAATTGGTTCCAAGATAAAGGGACTGTGAATTCAGATAAGTGGGAAAAGGCAGGTGTAGAAATGAGAAAGTATTATAAACAACACAGGCATGAGAGAGTTTCAGTAAAAGCTTTTTCCCTGTGGAATTTATTTTGTGATGCTCTAGACCCCAGCATTGGAGCAGAGACCCTCTCTCATACCTTTGATATGCTCAATAAGGAAACACCTCTGTTAACATTTAAATTGAGTGTTTTTTTTATGCTAGTAAACGAAAGAAAGGTGATGATTCTGCAGATGGGAGCACTCCTAATCTCTTAAGCCTGGAGGATCAGGCTGAATTAAAAAACGGAGCTGTCAAATTCCACCAGAGTTATTGGAACTTTCTCTTTCATGAAAGACCACCTTGAATAAATACACGTCCCCATAACTCCATGGAAGAGTGGTGACCTCCTACTCAGCAGTGTTGCATCTTTAATAATGAAAGGTAGGAGAAAAAGCCGAGAGTTATTTGGAAAATATTTCTCTAAAATCATCAGTACTTATACTTTAAACTAAATAACCATTCTTTTGCAGATTTGGAACAAACTGTATGCTATCTTTTAAGTAATCCCCTGTTTTAGTTTATTCATAATCATCCTGTAGCTTTCTCTTTGCAGTTTCTCAATGAATCTCTCCCTGAACCTGCTGACAGTCTTTGCTGACAAGTTTTTCACTGACCGCAGCCAAGCTGCAACCCTTATCAGAGAAATTCAGCAGACCATGGAGACATCAGCACAGAGCACAGAATTAATTGCTGTTATTTTTGCCTTTAATCACCTACAACAAACCTCCTGTTAATCTGTATTCTAATTCTTATGACTAGATGTGTTATTAACCAAGGAGAGAAGATGTGTTTTAGTCTCTTTTTACAGGACAATGACCATCCCATCTAAATTCGAGACCAACTAATTCAACTCTGTGCCGAGGAAATGGCCACTTCTCCCTACCCGGAGCAGGGAAGCTGAGGAGCCATCTGAAGGTTTGTCTCCATCTGCACCTCCACTGACACCTCCTCCACCACAGACTCCAGTAGCTGGACTTTTGATCTCTCCCCTCCATGTTTGCTGCACTACAGCTTCTTCCTTCTCCTCCAGCAAGATTCCAGCGACGTGCAACTTCAACCAGAGACAGACTAGCCCCACCTGGGGGCAATTGAAATGCTTAACAAAGTACACTGTAAAAACTAACTCTCAAAAAACTGAGACAACTCCAAAAACTCTCTTTGTTGTAATTCTTGCTTGTCAGGTATCCAGAGTGACAGCTAACAACTTCACTCACTATGCACCTGAAAAGCATTTCATTCATGCCTGTGTGAAGGCTCCCTATGCTATATTGTCACAAGGTTCAAAAGGAAATGTTCATATATCCGTTAACAATGATGGTGTATTTGAAGTTAATTGTACATCCTGTATACTGTCTAATTGTATTTCATCATCAGATGTCAAAGTTTTGTTATTAGTTCAACAACCTCCCTATGTTACGTTACCTGTTCATATTGATGGACCTTGGTACGATGATCCAGGTTTACAAGCTCTAAAAATTATTGATCAATCTCTAGCTAGAAAGAAACACTTTATTGCTGCACTAATTTTAGGTATAACAGCCTTAATTAATATAATTGGATCTGTTGCTGCATCTGCAGCTGCGTTAGTTCAAGAAGTTCGTACTGCAAAGCTTGTAGATCACTTATCAAGAAATGTGTCTCTGGCCTTAATGGCTCAAGAGTGAATTGACAGAAATTTGGAAGCTAAAGTGAATTCATTAGAAGAAGCAGTGTTGTATATAGGGAATTAAATTCAAGCCATCAAAGTTCTCTTAACCATGTGGTGCCACATAGATTATAAATGGATGTGTGTCACCCCTCTACCTTAAAACAACACTGAAGTGCCTTGGTTTAAAGTCCAACAACATTTACGAGGCATTTGGAATAATAGTGACAATTCTATTGATTTAGTAACTTTGCATACAAAGATTAGTGATATTAGTCATGCAGATAGTGCCTTAATTCCTACTACTGAAGTAGCTAATTCTCTTTTAGAAAAGATTGCCTCTTTTGTGTCTCACAAGGCATTTTCTTCTTTTATCATTAACATAGGTGTTAGCATGGCAATTATTGTTATTCTTGCTTTCCTTCTCCCAGCCATCATTCGATTAATTGGTAAAATAATTCAAGCCACCCAAGTGGAAATCAGAGCATTGTATTTAAAAAAATAAGAAAGGGGGAATATGCGGGTAGTGCTTAACTCTCATTGCTTGGCAAAGCCGCACTGAGGGGAGAGACATTATGCACGGCAAATGACTCTCAAAAGCTGACCCCTATCTTCCCTTCAAGTTAGCCCTGAATTTACTTGTAAAAATATATAATTTGGCAATATTCACAGCTTTTCACTACGAGTTCTACAAACCTTAGGAAAAACTAGCTTAGCAGCATTGCTTTCAGCCTTGGTGGATTGAATACAAAGAGAAATTGTGTAAATTACTCCCTTTCATTAGAAAACCTAAGTAACTGCATTTGTGAGGCCACAAAAGCAAATAGCATATTAGAGTCAAGCTGACCTACCCTCATAGGCCTCACTACATTCAGTCACTAGCTAGAATTCTCAAACCCCTACATACAGACACCTGTGTAAACAAGTAGACAATAATGAACTTAAATGAAGAATAGTTTTGACTTAATAATCTACACTTCTTGCAGCAAGTAGCCAGGTTGGGCTTTTTGCCACATAGCTTCCAAGTGCTTTAATGAATACATTACCATGAAAATAATAGCACATTATGTAGGATAGAAAGTTTATAATCTTTTAGTAGAAACAAGAAGAAACAGTTTTATCTCATACTGGGAAAGAACATGAAGGTCAGTCTGAACATCACAGAGTATTCTTGTTAAAGTTGTCTAATGACCAGGTGCAAGAATGTTGTGACTAACTGTGTCAATGAATGTACTGTGTAATTTTAAGTATAAAAAATAAAGACTTGCTGAGCTGGGCTGGCAGAGAGGGGAGAAAAAGAAGTAGAAGCAGAGGCAGGAGAGAGCAGGAGGGAGGAAGCAGAAAGCATACAGCAGAGGAAAACAGAGAGCAGGAGTAGAGGCAGAAAGAGGCAGGAAGCAGAAGCAGGGGCAGAAGCTGGAGAGAATAGCCGGACAGCACAACAAGCTGAAAAGCTTCTCGAATTGTATTCATTTCTTCATCCGAAGATTCCGCGTATTCACTTGTGTCCCACGACCCCCGCGGAGAGCAGGAACTACCGCTCTCATTTATATTTTGAGGCATAGCTTCTCTGGGTTAAACTCTATACCCAGTTTTAGCCAATTTTTCCAAACACAAGAATTATAACACAAGAAATTAAATATGCCAATCAGTCTTTCATTTACTTAACACATACTTATTGATTAAACTGTATATTAGAAACTGTTGTCATTCGCCCATCATCAGTTTCTCCCTCCTGTGACTTTACATAAATCTTCAAATTCTGGTTCTGAAAATCATGCAATGATTAAGTTAATGAAAAGATTGGCAGTAACCAGATGGAGTAACCAACCACTCTGCAGGAAAAAAAGATCTGCAAATCAGGTTCCATAAAGATTAGAGCCTAGAAAACACTATCAGATTATTCTACTCTGTCATATAGAGTTATTATAAGTCCAAATAAGCTAGAAGTCACATAACAACATCAATGTATGTATGCATATATTTACATAGATTAGAGAGCCCATCACTGTGTAAATTCCTTCATATAGTGGTGATTATTTTCATCTATGCCTTGCATGTTATAATAACACTGAAGTTTGAAGTTAGTATATTTTCAGTATGTACCAAATACACCAAACTATGTAGATCTTGTAATAGTGAGAACAATTACTTGAATTTAGTTTCATGAGAAGTTAAGTGTATTCTCAGAGTATTTTAAGCTTCATGTATAAGCTTAACTAAAGTACTGCCCTAGTAGTTATATAAGGCAATTGGTTTTAAACATAAAAAAATTAAATTTGGATATTACAAATATTTTTCCTAATATTCTCATCCAATAAAAGTATAGAACTACCAATTAGAATTCCTCCCTTGGAGGGTGCTCTCTACTGGGATTTCACTTCTAATAGCTTCATTAAACATTTGGATTTCCCCTAAGGTAATTGCTGATGTCAATAACTTGGTATAAATACTCCAGTACTGTCCTGAATTTGATCTTTGGGGTCATCAAGAGACCTCCAAAAAGACAAGAAGACATTCATCTTTTCAAAGGTAAAGGAGGAAATACGGTTGCAGACTGCAACACCCAGTACATTATGCATTCTCTTCACTAAATTGTGTGTCTTCTTATTGGTTTAGTGAAATAATTTCTTTTTCTTGCAAGAAAATCTATGGAATATTTGCTTAGATTTATCTTTAATTTTTATACTTCTTGTACATCCTGGTAGAATTCCACAACAACAATCTTCAAAAATGCTTTATTAGTTTATATGTAATATTTTTTGTAGTGTGTCCATTTTCCTATTGTCATTATTTTCCATAAGAAAAGAACAAATTGCAAATAATTTAGTTCTCTGTAGCTACATTGATTAAAAAAAAACAAAACAAAACAAAAAAAAAACTGATCTCTAAGAAGTAATATGGATTCCCGGTGTGGCGCTGTGGTTTAAAGTGATGGACTGCAGAGTCGGTTTGAATTGCATTGTTGGTGGTTCAAACTCACCAGCTGCTTGTCAGAAACTCTATACAAGGTCCTTATGGGTTGGAACTGACTCAATGGCACTTAACAGCAACAACAACAAAAAAGAAGCAAACAAGTGTTTGAGGAGATTTTTTCTTTGTTGTCTATATATGTATGTGAACATTGACCCTTAGTTTCATTATTTGAGATTGGACTCTATCTCCAAGTACTTTTAGGTTCCCTCAGTTTATAAAATTATGTTTTCTTTACATTCACTTGTTACTGCACAGGACTTGGTTTCCCACAATCAATACATGCTCCTTTGGAACATTTTCCCCCAAAATTTTATTTTTGATGTTTCCTTTCAACCAAGGTCCTTGAGATATGAATCATACTGCGGAGCTAAATTGGAATATGGGATTTTTAACATTATATTGATTAATAGGAGCCTTTCTAGGCTGCACATGCAGTTGTAGAATCATTTCTTACTCATCATTCAAGCTGCTAGTGTGTTTGAATGCTAGCTATGGGTATTTCTCAGCTCCCGGTAGCAATCTCAAAGTCTTTCCACATCATCCCTTGAAACATAGTTTTATTCAGAGGGATAGTGATCTGATCAAGATGGCAAAGCTCCTAAGAGACTAAGTCAGTACTAGAGCCCAGACTGTGGAGAGAATGGCTAAGAGAACTCATGATTCCCTTCTTATAATTGAGTCACAAATTCTAGGCATTGTCTTAAATTCTTGACCCAAATTTCTTCTTATTCACAATAGGTCACTGATAAGTTGAATGTTTATATTTCTTTTCATGTCTCCATCTCTTTCTGTGAATGCCTGTTTCTTGCATCAGTACCTCAAGAAGAACTCTAGTTTAGATCCCTGTTTTAGTCATTTATTTGTCTTCTACTAAACTATAGTGATAATAATTTATGCAAAATAAGGAAGGAATAATATTAAATACAAGTCTTGGTGTGGCCCTCTGGGTTAACACACTGGATGGAATGGTATATTTGAACCACAGTAGGCAGTTCATACTCACCAGCCACTCCTTGGAAACCCTATACAGGGTTGCTATGAGTCGGAATTGACTCAATGTTAATATACAACAAAAATAATATTAGGTAAGCTGAAGTTTTTCACCTTTTGCAGCAGGTATCTTTCCACAAGCAGTCCATTCACCTGAGAGAGAAAGCAGTGGTCTTTTCTAGCATAGAAGCATGTTGCCAGAGGAAGAGCACCAGATTAGAAAATAGAACATTTTAATTCTGTCATGGTTTTCTACTTCTTATCTTTGAGTTTGAGCTACAATATTTCACTTTTTCAACTTGGTTGCTCACCTGCATGGCCCTATTACCTCTACACAGACCATCACCTTCTTTTGGACATACAGTTCTGTTGGAAACATGAAAGATGTTCAATAACTATTATCATTCATACATAAATGAATGAATGTTCACTAGGTCATACAAAGGGAGATAAAATGGATTTTTGAATTATGAAATGCCATGATAATGTTGTTGTTGTTGTGAAGGGCCGTCGACTCCGTTCCGACCCATAGCGACCCTGTACAAGGTTTCTAAGGCTGTAAATCTTTACGGGAGCAGAACGCCTCATCTTTCTCCTATGAAGTGGCTGATAATTTTGAACTGCTGGCCTTAAGGTTCGCAGCCCGATTCGTAACCACTACACTACCAAAGACTGTACAATAATTGGAAAATCTGTAATTTTTAAAAGCTAATAGACATTTGAGATTAGAAAGTTCAAGGAACCATTTTGTATTCTGTGACTACAAAATAAAGTAATGTAGCATCTATTTCAAAGGTTTCCTGTTGAAATAAGATAAAAATAGAAAATATTTTTGTACAGTCCTTGCAACGTATGAACTCAGCATTTTATCAATAATAATAATAATAGTAGTAATTATTATGATTTTCCTGTCATATCTTCAAGAAAGAAAATTGGGTAAATTCATCCCACTGATATTATTAGGAGATATAAAGAAGGAAGAGATAATTACATTGAGTTTTTGAAATTTTATACCACTTTCTAACAAGCATTCTGGTAATGGGGATGCTAATGTCAGAATTGTTACTTGAGAAAATAATACTTCGATGTGAATTTTATACTATGTAAATATTACACTGCAGAATTTGTTTATAAAGCAAGATTTTAAGACTTGAATACATTCTATTGTTGTTATTAAGTGCCGTTGAGTTAGTTCTGACTCATAGTGACCCTGTATAGGGTTTCCAAGGAGCGACTGGTGAGCTTGAATTGCTGACTTTGCAGTCCAGTGCATTAACCCACAATGCCACACTATAACTCTTCTAATATATTGTAAGTAATATCAAAATAAACAAAAATCATTAATGTTATCAGCAATTTCATTTTACTTGGAGCCACAGTCCTCTCCCATGGAAGCAAAAGATTTATTACATCAAGCAAATCTCCTGAAAAAGACATTTCTAAAGTGTTAAAATGCAAAGCTATAACCTTGAGGACTAAGGTGCACATGACCCCAGTTATAGTGTGTTCAATAGCTTCATGTACATTTCGAAGGACAATAAACAATAACTAAAGAATTGATGGTTTTGAATTATGGTGTTGGTAAAGAATGTTACTTATAACCTGGACTGCATCAATTCTTCTATGGTCTTCTTTTTACATTGTCCAACTTCCACATACATATGAGTATACTGAAAATACCATAGCTTGGGTCAGGTACACTTTAGTCTAATAACTGACATCTTTGACCTTGAACACTTTAGAGAGATGTTGTGCAGAAGATTTGCCTCATACAACGCGTCATTTGATTTCTTGCTTGCAGCTTCCTTAAGGATTGATGATAGATCCAAGCAAAATGAAGTCTTTGGCAACATTAATCTTTTCTCCATTTAACATGATGCTATTTGTATCCTTGGAGGCCAAGATAGTCAAACTTCGTCTCTTATACTTTGGACATATTGTCAGGAGGGACCAGTTACTGGAGAAGGACACCATGTTTGGTAAGGTGGAGGGTCAGAGAAAAAGAGGAAGACCCCCAGTAAGATGGATTGGTCAAGTGGCAGCATCAATGGGCTCAAGCATGGCAACAATAGTGAGGTTGGCCCAGGATTGGGCAGTGTTCTTTCTCTTGTGCATAAGGTCACTATGAGTCGGCATTGACTCGATGGTACCTAACAACAACAAAATTTGTATCCAGTGGTGAGGGTTTTGTTTTCTTTACATTGGGATGTAACCCATAACAGAGGTTGTGGTCTTTGAGTCTCATCAGTAAGTATTTTAAGTCCTCTTGGCTTTCAGAAAGCAAGGCTGTATTATCAACCTGAAATATGAGGATAATAGTTACTTTTGTTACTTCATGCATCCTTCAATATTTTTCCCATAGAATCCTTTAGATTGCAAGTTGTTGTTGCTAAGTGCAGTTGCGTCAGTTCCTACTTATAGTGACTCTGCATAGGGTTTCTGAGGAAAGGAAGATTGGAAGTCAGGCTTGAACATTTTCTACAGATCTTCCAGCTTGAGATATGCTGAGTGTGTTCTTCCCTTTAGGTTTTATAATGCTAGGTCATTGTACATTTCATTATAATATTTTATCTTTTATTTTCAAGATGTCCTTTGAAATTTTCTGTTCAGCTCTTATGCCCTCTCATTTCTTCCATTTTCTTTAGCATCTCTATGGTGGAAAGCTATTTTCAGAGCCTCTTCTTACATCCATTTTGGTCTTTCTCTTCTTTCTTAATGATCATTTGTTTTCTTTCTCTACGATGTTCTTCATGTCATCCCACAACTCTTCTGGCTTTCTGTCATTAGTGTCTAATGTATCAAATCTCTTCTTGAGATGATCTCTAAATTCGGGATGGATTTGTTAAAAGTCATATTTTGTCTCGAGTGTTTTAATTTGCTTCAGCTTCAGCCTGAACTTGCATGTGAAAAACTGATGGTTTGTTCCACAGTCAGCCCTGATACTTGTTTTGACTAATGAACTGGAGCTTTTCCATTGTCTCTTGCCATAGATGCAGTCCATTTGATTTTTGTGTATTCCATAATATGAGGTCAATGAGTGTGCTTACCATTTATGTTGTTTAAAAAAAGGTATTTGCAATGAGTAAGCCATTGGTCTTGCAAAATGTTATCATGTGATCTCCAGCACTATTTCTTTCCCCACTACCATATTTTCCAACTACTGATCCTTCGTATTTGCTTCCAACCTTTGCATTCTCATCACCAGTAATTATATAAATATTTTGCATGTTTGATCAACTTCAGACTGACAAAGTTGGTATGATTCTTCAATTTCATTATCACTAACAGTGATTGTGTAAATTTGAATAAAAATTGTATTAACTGGTTTGCCTTATAGACATACAGATATTATCCTATCACAAATGGCATTGCACTTCTAGATATATCTTGAAATGTTCTTTTGATGATGAATGTGTTGCCATTCCTTTTCAATTTGTCATTCCAAGCATAGTAAACCAAGTGATTCTCATATTCAAAACATTATTCATAATATTTCAGTATTCAAGATCCTGTGTTATCTGGCAGTGTTCCACTGCTATTCATAAGATTTTCAGTGACTAAATATTCTAAAGTAGTCTGCCTCTTCTTCTTCCTAGTCTTTCTTAGTTTGGAAGCTCAGCTGAAACCCGTTCACTGTGGGTGACCCTACTGGCCTTCAAAATACCATTGGCATAGCTTCCAGCATCACAGCAACAAGAAAGCCACAACAGCACCACAAACTGATAGACAACTGGTGGTATGCCATCCTGCTGAATGTAAAATGATCCATCCCAGAAGGGAAGAAGGGACAATACTACTATCAAAGAGAAGAACTAAGATTGGAATGCATCTTATCTTACGAACTGAGAGATCCTTGTGTATTGATACTCCTTGACACAGAGACATAAATCTGTGAACCAGAGAAGTAGCAGAGGAATGGCAGAGGAGAAACACCAGAACCAAGAGCCAGATATCAGACAGATAAATGAGCTTCCCATCCTACAGAACAAGTAGAGCTGTGACGTTGAGCAGGAGGCTTAATTGTGGAGTGAAGTGCCTCCATGCACTTAATTGAAGAGATAGGTTTGCTCGCCCCTAATGCTAGAGACAAGTGTCCATGAACTAAGACTTATAGTGGAGTGGTGTGCCTTGTGAGTAATTGTCAGCAGCCCTTAAGAGGTTTGAGTACTGTTGTCAATGCAAGACCAAGGTCAGGCCAAGGGGCCTAGGGGCAGAGCAAGGCTTGCCTTCAGTCATGACTGGAAAGAGGCTGTCCTGACTGGAAGAATTGTGCCATGAATATTTCTGACCCTGAATTGTAACCTTTTAACTTCCCTAATAAACCCCTCATCAGTCAGTGTGTCATACATACTGTGGTGGCTTGTGTGTTGCTGTGATGCTGCAAGCTATGCTTATATATTTTTTAAGATCAGCAGCGTCATCTAGGTGAACGTCTTTCAGATGAGCTTCCAGACTAAGACAGACTAGACAGAAGGAGAGGTGTACAATTTCTGATTGTTTAGCCACTGAAAACATTATGATGCTAACTAGAATATTGTCAGCTAGCACCAGAATATTGAATATCAAAACATTCTGAATAGTACCAGAATATTCTCTAATATAGTGTTGGAAGATGAGCCCTCAGGTTGGAAGGCATTCAAAATGCAACTGAGGTAGAACCTCCTCCTCAAAGTAGAGTTGATCATAAAGGCACAAATGAAGTAAAGCTTGTAGGACCTTCATTTACTGATGATGCACAACTCAAAATGAGGAGAAATAGCTATAGACATCTATTAATAATCAGAATATGGAATGTATAAGTTTGAAACTAGAAAAATGGAAAGTTTTCACAAATTAAATGGAATGCATAAAGATCAATATCATAGACACTAGTAAACTGAAATTGACTGGTATTGGTCATTTTGGATCTGACAATCATATGATTTACTTACTATACAGGGAATGACAGACTGAAGATAAATGTCATCACATTCATCATTAAAAAGAACACTTCAAGATCTATCTTGAAATATAATGCTTTCTGTGATAGCATAATGTTCATACACCTACAAGGAAGACCAGTTAATACCACTATAATTCAAAGACTTCATTTCGTTTAGGTTCTCTATTAACAGTCATGGAAGCAAAAGACAAGAAATCAAATACTGTATTGCAGTAGGCAAATCTGCTGCACAAGATCTCTTTAACGTATTCAAAAGGAAAACATTAGTTTGAGGACTAAGGTGCACTTGACTCTTGCCATGGTATTTTCAATAGTCTCACATGCATGTCAAAGTTTCACACTAAATAACAAAGACCATAGAAAAATTTACTCATTTGAGTTGTGATTTTGTAGAAAAATATTAAAAGTTTCATGGTATTCAAGAAAAGCAAACAAATCTGTGTTGGAAGAAGTACAGCCAGGATGCTCCTTACAAGTCAGGATGGTGATTGTTGGGGTAAGAAGGAACACCTTTTATGATTATTTCTCTTCACTACTGCTCCTTGTTGTTAATTGCCACTGCATTGATTCCGCCAGCTGCTCCAAAGGAAGATGATGAGGCTTTCTGCTCTGGTAAAGATTTACAGCTTCTGAAACCATATGACGTCACTAAGAGTAGGAACGGACTTGATAGCACAGAGTCACCATCACCTATTGGTTTTGAGTTTACATGCTGCATTTTTATTTTTAAGGTTATTACTTTAGAACAACCATGCATATTTAACTAAAAATGTCTAAATTTAATAATGACATATCTGCTTCTGAAAATACTTGAATTGTAGAACTCATGAATACTGTTCACAACACTCTAGATTTACTATTTCATTCTGAAAACTTTCAGTTCTGTGTTTTGTTTGCTTTTAACTCCATGTAGTTAACATCATCATCATCTTTGTCATTATTATTTATTCATACATTCATTTTGAATATATATTTGTGCTTGTATACACACACACATTCTATTTGTATGTCTTCTCTTTTTCCACTTCAGACTATCTTATTTTAGCTGGAAGAGGCATTGTTTTCTTCCCACCTGAAGCATATAGAATGCAAGTGCCTTTAATTCCAATCATTGTTTTCATTTATAAATATCTTTCTTTATGTTAGAATTTTTTAGGCAGTGTAGTTAATAAACATTTATTGAATAAACAAATTAATGAACGGATAAATTTTTATTTTCATTTTTATTTTATCTTAAGATATATAGAGAAGTAAAACAGCTTGTATGGCAATAGCATCAAAGGGGATCAGATAATTAAATTTTTTTGCATATATTAGTAGAGAAAAAGCATAGGTGGGGAACTCATAAGTGATATTTATTAATCTGAGGATAACTGACTTAATTATTTTCTCCTAATGACTAAACTATATTTCATGTTTAATAACATGAAGAAATAAAAAATGCCTTGACATAGGGAGACTGTACTATACAGCAGTACTAAAGACAATGTTAACTAGCTTGGGACTGTGAAAGTAGTTCTGTACAGCCCGAGTGTACTAATGCAGTAGGAACTGAAGGGGGGAAAAAGACCAAATTAAAATATATGAAAAGAATTGAAAGACAAATGATCATACACTTTGTATATATAATGAGTATTGATGAAGAAGAATTAGTGTTCACATTCAACCTAATGGAAAGATTGATCAAATTGGAATGTAGGGGTGCAAGGGAATATTTACACTACGTGATACCAATATGAAGACTCAAGACAAAGAGTTATCCTGAACACTCCACACAAAAGAGTTTATTTATATGAAAAGCTCAAGCAAAGACTTTTTTGGTATGAGTACCCAAACTACCAATTTATAAAACAATCAAGCAACTCATAGATCACCAATATTAGCAGCAACAAATCTTTAAAAAAAAAAAAAAAAGTGTATGTTATTGGGTTCCAGCCAACGAATTGAACTTGGTGAAAATTACTTATATGATGAATTAGCAGATCTCTGAGCTGGAGAATATGAATTAAAGGTGTGTCTCTAGGTAGGTATTTGAACTCAGATAAGTCATGTTGCCTCTGTAAGATTCAGTTTCTCCATAGGTAATCTTCAAAATTCCTTATAACATATCACGTGTCTATGTGTATATAAAATTGTGTTTGTTGTTGTTAGGTACCGTTAAGTTAGTACCTACTCATAGCGACTCTATGCACAATAGACTCTATGCACAATAGCCAACCTCACAATCGTTGCTATGTTTAAACCCATGGCTGCTGCCAGTTGCCAATCCATCTCGTTGAGGGTCTTCCTCTTTTCTCCGACCCTCCACTTGACCAAACAGGATATACTTCTCCAGTGACTAGTCCTTCCTGATAATATGTCCGAAGTTTGAGAGACAAAATTTGGCTGCCCTGACTTCTAAGGAGCACTCTGACTGAACGTCTCCCAACACAGATCAGGTTTTCTTTTGTCAGTCCATATTACTTTTAATATTCTGCTTCAACATCATAACACAAATGAAGCAATTCTTCACAAAAGTGTATTGGAAGGATTTGTAAGTATTTCTAAATTTCTATAATATTTTCTTCCCTTGGTAACTGAGTTACATATAACCATTTTATGAAAAATGTTTCTAAGTTACTTTATAGTAAATCTAATTATATAAATGTCAGTGAGATAAATGCCTTTGGATCTTTTAACAATTGAACCAAGTTTAAATGATGAAAACATACTTTCATATCTTTCCTTAGATTAAAAAAAATAATGCCTCACTTATGAGACAAAGACATGTCCAGAAGAAACTACACTGAAGTGACAGAATTTATTCTTTTGGGTCTAACAAGCCGTCCGGAGCTTCGAGTTGTCTTCTTTGTGCTGTTCCTTGTGGTCTACATGGTCACTATCTTAGGAAACCTGGGTATGATTGTTTTAATCAAAATTGATTCTCGGCTTCATACTCCTATGTACTTCTTTCTCTCAAGTCTGTCTGTGTTAGATCTATGTTTTTCCACAAATGTTACTCCCAAAATGCTAGAGAATTTCTTATCGGAGAAGAAGACCATCTCATATGCAGGTTGTTTGGTGCAGTGCTATATTGTCATTGCTGTGGTTCTTACAGAGCACTGCATGTTGGCTGTCATGGCTTATGACCGCTACATGGCCATCTGCAACCCACTGCTCTACAGTAGCAAGATGTCCAAGAGTGTCTGTGTCCGCCTCATTGTTGTCCCTTATGTATATGGCTTCCTCTTAAGTGTAATGGAAACCTTGAGGACCTACAACCTCTCCTTCTGTGGTGCTAATGAAATCAACCACTTTTACTGTGCTGACCCCCCTCTTATCAAGCTGGCATGCTCTGACACCTACAGCAAAGAGTTGTCGATGTACATAGTAGCTGGGTACAGCAATGTCCAGTCGCTCCTGATCATCCTTACATCATACATGTTCATTCTGGTTGCCATACTCAGAAGTCGTTCTGCAGAGGGGAGAAAAAAGGCCTTTTCCACATGTGGCTCCCACCTCACTGTGGTCACCATCTTCTATGGGACCCTCTTCTGTATGCACATGAGACGTCCTACTGAGGAATCTGTGGAGCAGGGTAAAATGGTGGCTGTGTTTTACACCACGGTGATCCCCATGCTGAACCCCATGATCTATGGTCTCAGAAACAAGGATGTAAAAGAGGCCTTTAAAAAAGCAATAGGGAAGCACAAGCTGGGGAAATAAAAGTGCTAGGTTACTTTTTAAAATTTCTTGTAGTACTGTGTGTTGGGTTAGATCTTAGGCTAGTTTTCAATGCAAATTTCTAGCTTTCTTGTTACAGGGTTGGCTGGCTTGAAATTCCTACAGTTTGAGGTTGAAGTGGGAATGAAATAAATAAAATAATGCAAAAATAAGTAAATAAGGCCAATAATTTATATGCTACAGTTACTTCTAATGTATTGCCATCTCTTGTTTGTATCTGCCCCTCCTTTCCATGTAAACTTCTTAGAGGTGTTCTGAATTAATTATTTATTCTACCCAGGGCTTCTAACCTGTTAATTCCAGTTTGACCCCTGCTTAGCATTTGCATTTCACTCCAGATATACTGATTCAGAACCTACATTTTAACAAGGTCTTCAGGTTATTCTTATGTATACATAGGAATTCTGCAAGTTTACACCTGGGGATATACACAGATTTGTTTGATCTGAAAATATGTGATGTATTTAATATTCTGCTTTAATACCATGGTTCAAAGACATCAATTCTTCTTTGGTCTTCCTTATTCATTGTCCAGTTTTCTCATGCATATAAGGTTTTGAAAATACCATGGCATAGGTCAGGCAAACTTTAGACCTCAAAGTAACATCTTGCTATTTTGTAGTAGCTCAAAATGCCAACTAAGAGGGAAAGAGTCTTCTTATTAAGGATCAATCCCATCCCTAAGGATGGGCAGCTTAGACATTGGCTACCTAAAATGAGGGGACAATAAAGGCACTAAGTGACTGGCTCACAAGTTTTCAAGAGGGTGTTTAATTTCAGAGTGTGCAGGGGAAGGTATAATCCCCACTGAATAGTTATCATCTTGTCTAGACAGGTCTAGTGAAAGGAAATGGTGATAATATCCTTATGATTCAATAGTGAGTAATTGTTATCATGACTAATTGTGATTGTCACAACTATAAAGGTAGAAGTTTTGTAACAAAATGAGGGGAATAGCTAACCATACAGTCCAGAAACAGAAAGCTCTAGGAATATCAAGGGAGATGAGCATGAATGGAATGTGGGATTCTATCCAGAGAATCAGCAACACCAGAGATAGAGGCAGAGATGATGACATGGAGAGAGAGAGAGAGCAGCTGAGAACTCTAGACTCATGGAAAAAGAAAGGCTGGGTGCTTGCAGCCAAGAGGCAGACTTGCAGAATGTGGCCCCCTTTGGTTGTTTAAATAATTATATATTCCTGAATATTTCTGTGAACATTAAAACAACAACAACAGCAAAAAGAGGGAATAGAAGCAAATACTGTTGAATGTTATGCATGGAGGTGATTGCAATCATTGCAGTGAAACAAATACTATAGGATAAGTGTAAAAGTGATGTTCTCCCATGTAAGCTATCACCCAATTCACAACGAAAAGTGTTCTTAAAAAAAAAAATAACATCTTGCTTTTTAACACTTCAAAAATTATTTTGCAACAGAATTGACAATGTGGTATGTCATTTGATTTCTAGACTCCTGTTTCCATGAACTTTAAGTGTGGATCCAAGTAAAATGAAATCCTGGCGATATCAATATTTTCCTTGTTTATTCATGATGTTGCTAACTGGTCCAATTCTGTAGATTTTGTTTTTCTTTATGTTGAAGTGCAATCCATCCTGAAGGCTGATTTTGACCTTCATCAGTAAGTGCTATAAATCACCTTTGCTTTCAGCAACCAGGATTTCTAATGAGTCTTCCTCATCCTGATCAACTGTCTTCCCCACGTATTCAAGGTTCTCTGATTATTTACTCAGCGTACAGATACAATAAATATGATGAAAAGATACAGTCCTGACATACACTTTTCTGGATTATAATACACAAAGTATCTCCTTGTTCTTTTTTAACTACTCTTTTTTGGTCTATGTACAGGTTCCTCATAAGCAGTTCAGTGTTCTAGAATTTAAATTCTTTGAAATGTTATCCACACAGTTGTGTGTTGTTTCTACAGTTGAATGCCTTTGCAGGGAGTAAACACAGATAAGCATCTTTCTGGTACTATGGTTATAGCCAAGATCTATCTGACATCAGTAGTAATACCCATCATTGCATGTCTTCTTCTGAACCAGCTTAAATTAATGGTCATTTCCTGCAGATGTATTGTTACAATAATTTAAAAAATATTTTCAGCAACAATTTTACTTGAGTGTAATATTAATGTTAACATTCAATAATTTCTGAATTCTACTAGATAACCTTTCTTTGGAGTGGGCATAAATATAGATCTTTTCCAATCAGTGGACTAGTCCTTCAAATTTCTTCACATAAATGAATGAGTACTTACAGTATTGGATTTGTTGAAACATCTGAGTTGGTATTCTCTCAATTCCCAGAGTCTCTTTTGCCACCTATTTTACAGTGCAACTTGGGCATCTGCCTTCAGTGTCATTAGTTGAAGGTCATATGTTACCTCCGGAAATGGTTGAATGTCTACCAGTTCTTTTCAACACAGTGACTGTCCTCCCTGCATCTTACGATGTTTTCTGTGTCATTTAATATTTTGTCTATTTGTTGTTGGTGTTAAGTGCTTGGATGTTACAACTCATAGCAATCCTGTATAGGATTTTCAAGGGGCAGCTGATGGGATTGAACTGCTGACATTGAGGTTATCAGTCCAGTGCTTATCTGACAGTGCTACCTCAGGAGTCCATTTTACCTATGTTGTTGTTGTTGTAATGTACAGTGGAGTCAGTTCCAACTCATAGTGACCCTGTACAAGGTTTCCAAGGCTGTAAATCTTAATAGGAGCACAAAGCCTCATCTTTCTCCCGTGGAACAGCTGGTAGTTTCGAACTGCTGACTCTGAGGTTCACAACCCGGTTTGTAACCACTAATTATACCTCGAGGCTTGAATATTTTCTTCAGTTCTTCCAACTTGAGAAATGTTGAGTGCACTATTTCCTTTTGGTCATCTAATTCCAGGTCTTTGCATGTTTCATGATAATACTTTATGATTTCTTCCATTTACTGCCGCCATTTGAAAACATTTGTTCAGCTGTTTAAGTTCATCATATCTTACATTTGCTTCACCTACTCTAATTTTGCTAATTAATAAAATGATAATGCTATGATACATTTTCTAATTTATTTGATTAGATGACACTGTAGTTTTAGAATAAAATCCTAAAACATTAGAGACATTGATTAGAAGTATGTTCTTTTTAGGTGCCATTGAGTCAGTACAGACTCATAGGGACCCAAAGCACAATAGAGCGAAACACTGCCCTGTCCTGGGATAACAACACAATTGTTGCAACACTTGAGCCCATTGATGTTGTCATATTGACAGCCCATCTCGCTGGGGGTCTTACTCTTTTTTGCTTACCCTCCACCTTACCAAACATATATCCTTCTCCAGCGAATGGTCCCTACTGACGTGTCCTAAGTATGAGAGATGAAGTTTGATCATCCTGGCCTCCAAGGAGCACTCTGGCTGAACTTCTTCCAACAGATATCTGTTTGTTCTTTTGGCAGCCCATGACACTTTCAATATTCTTCTCCAACACCATAACTCAAAACTATCAATTCTTCTATGGTTTTCCTTATTCACTGTTCAGCATTCACATGCATATGAAGTTATTGAAAATACCATGGCTTGGATCAGACATACCTTAGTCCTCAAGCTGACATCTTTGTTCTTCAACGCTTTTAAAAGACCTTGTGTAGCAGATTTGCCTAATGCAATACATCATTACATTTCTTGACTGCTGCTTCCATGAACATTGATAGTTGATTCAAACAGAATGAAGTTCTTGACATCTTCAATCTTTTCTCCATGGATAAGAATGTGGTTTATTGGTCCAGTGGTGAGGATTTTTGTTTTCTTTATATTGAGATGCAATTCAAATGATGGCTGTGGTTTTTGATCTTCATCAGTAAGTATTGTAAGTCCTCTTCACTTTCAGCAAGCAAGGTTGTATATCTGCATATTGCAGGTTGTTAATGAGTCTTCCTCCAATTCTGATGTCATGTTTTTCTTTATATAACCCAGCTTCTCAGATTGTTTGCTCAGCATATCGGTTGAATAAGTATGGTGAAAGAATACAATCCTGTCGCACACTTTTATTAATTTTAAACCATGCCCATGTTATCTTTGAACAACTCTCTGTTATCCATGTACAGATTCCTCATTGGCACTATTACATGATCAGGAATATTTATACTTTGCAATGTTGTCCATTGCTTGTCATGATCCACACAGTTGAAAGCCTTTGCATAGTCAATAAAGCACAGGTAAATGTCTTTCTGGTATCTCCACTTTTAGCCAAGATCCATCAGGCATCAGGAATGTTATCCCTCATTCCATGTCCACTTATGACTGCAGCTTGAACCTCTGGAAATTCTCTGTCAATGTATGCGTGCAGCCGTTTCTGTATTACCTTTAGCAAAACTTTACTCACATAGGATATGAAAGACATTGCCTGATGATTTCCGCATTCTTTCTGGTCACCTCTCTTTGGAATGGGTTCAAACACTGATCTCTTCCAATCAGTCGGCCAGAGAGTTGTCTTCCAAATTTCTTAGCTGAGATGAGTGAATGCATCCATTGCAGCCTCACTTTCTTGAATTATTTCAATTTTTTCCCTTCAATTTCTGGTGCCTTGTTCTTTGCCAATTCCTTCAATGCACCTTGGACATATTCCTTCAGTATCATTGGCATTTGATCATATGCTACCTCTTGAAATGGTTGAACATTGTTGTTGTTGTCAGGTGCCATCGAGTCGGAACCAACTCATAGCGATCCCATGCACAGCAGAACGAAACAATGTCCAATCCTGGGCCAATCTCACTACCGCTGCCACACTTGAGTCCATCAATGATGCCACCTGGCTGATCC
>NW_006408857.1:5316-13641 GCF_000296735.1 Chrysochloris asiatica | reverse complement strand
TCTTCTTAATGACTTTTTGCTCTCTTCATGTATGATATTCTTGATGTCATCCCACAACTCTTCTGGTCTTCGGTCTTTAGTGTTTAATTCATCATCTGTTCTTCAGATGATCTCTAAATTCAGGAGGGATAAATTCAAGATCATATTTTGGCTCTCGTAGATTTGAACATTAGCCATTCCCTTTTGGTACAGTGACTCTATATTCCTTCCATCTTCTTTTGGTGCTTTCTGTATTATTCAATAATTTGCCCAGAGAATTCTTCAATAACAAAAGTTGAGTCTTGAATTTTTTATCAGTTCCACAGCTTGAGAAATGCTGAGTGTATCCTTCCCTTTTGGTTTTCTGACTCCAGGTCTTTGCACATTTCATTGTAATATTTGACTTTGTCTTCACTAGCTGACCTTTGAAATTTTCTGTTCAGCTCTTGTTCCTCCTCATTTCTTCCATTTGCTTTATCACCTCTATGCTGGAGAGCAAGTTTCAGTGTCTCTTCTGACATCCATTTTGATCTTTTCCTTCTTTCTTGTCCTCTTAATAACTTTTTGCTTTCTTCCTGTATGATGTTTTTAATGTTATCCCACAACTCTTCTGGTCTTTGGTCTTTAGTGTTTAATGTATCAGATCTGTTATTCAGATGACCTCTAAATTCAGGTGAGATATATTCAAAGTTCTATTTTGGCTCTCTTGTGTTCATTTTCTTCACCTCCAGTTTTATTTGCATACGAACAATTGATGGTTTGTTCACAATTTGTTCCTGACCTTGTTTGGGCTGATGACATAGAGATTTTCCATTGTCTTTTTATACAGTTGTAGTCAATTTGATTTCTGTGTATTCCATTTGGGAAGGTCCATGTGTATAATCATATCTTATTCTGTCTAATGAAGGTATTTGAAATGAACGAATCACTGATTTTGCAGAATACTATCATGTGATCTCCAGCATCATTTCTGTCACCAAGCCCATATTTTCCAACTACTGATTCTTCCTCTTTGTTCCCAAGTTTTGCATTCCAATCACCAGTAATGATCAATACATCTTGATTGCATGTTTGATCAATTTCAGGTTGAAGAATTTGGTAGAATTTTTCTATTTCATCCTCACTGATATTTTAGTGGTTGGTGTGTAAATTTGAATAATAGTGGTATTAACTGGTCTTCCCTGTAGGTGCATTGATATTATCCTATCACAGACAGCATTGTACTTCATGACTGATCTGGATATGTTCTTTTTAACAATGACTGCAACACCATTTCTCTTCAAGTTGTCATTCCTGGCATAGTAAAACATGTGATTGTCAGATTCAGAATAGCTGGTACCAGTCCATTTTAGTTCACTAATGCCTAAGATATCGATGTTTATGTGTTCCATTTCATTTTTGACAATTTTCAAAATTTTCCTTCATTTATACTTCATACCTTCCATGTTTAGATTATTAATGGATGTCTACAGCTGTTTCTCTTCATTTTGAGTTGTGCCCATCAGCAAATGATGGTCCCACGGGTGTTACTCCCAAGGGCTTTACTCCATTCACTTCATAACGGTCAACTCTACTTTGAGGAGGCAGCTCTTTCCTAGTTGCATTTTGAGTGCCTTCCAACTTGAGGGGCTCATTTTATGGTACTATATCTGACAGTGTTTTTCTGTTATTTGTAAGTTTTTTGGTGACTAAATATTTGGTAGTAGTTCGTCACTCCTTATTCCTCATCTGTCTTCATCTGGGAGCTCATCTGAAACCTGTTCTCCATGGGTGACCCTGCTGGTATTTAAAATACTCATGACATCACTTCCAGAATCACAGCAATTCACAGACCACCACAGTACGACAAACTGACAGACGAGTGGTAGAATTAGAAATATACTACCACTTTAAAATGTTGTACTCATTGCTCAATTACCTGTTTTTGATAATGCTACTTGAAGCAGTTACTTTTCTTTATATGTTGGCTTTCGTTTATATCCTCCTGTTTCTTTTGAAATCATTCCAGCTGGCTTTTTCCTTCACATTATAGTAGAATAAACTAATGGTAAAGTTTTTCATCATCCTTTTATTTTATGTATAGCAATAGTAGCAACTATTACTCATTTCTTGATTAACTGTCTCCATTTGGATTCTGACTTCCCTTGGATGTCCTCATGCTTCTCTGGATTTCCCTTCTCTATTTCCAATACTAATTTATTCTTACTGCTTTCACATCTAATGTTGGAGAGCCATTGGATCAACACTTTGTCAACTTTTAAAATGTACACATCTGCCTTTTCTTTGTGATTTAATTCAGTCTTTTAGCTTTTAACAGTATCTATATGTCAACGAAATGTGCAAAGATCTGAAGTTAGGAAACCAAAATGAAATAACACGCTCAGCATTTCTAAAGCTGAGGGAACTAAAGAACAAATTCAAACCTCAACTTTTGTTATTGAAGGATTCCCTGGGCAAATTATTAAATGATGCAGAAAGCATAAAAAGAAGGTGGAAGGAATACACAAAGTAACTGTACCAACAAGAAATGGTTGATGTTCAACCATATCAAGAGGTAGCATATAATCAACAGCCAAAGATATTTAAGTAAGAATTCCAAGGTGCATTGAAATAATTGGCAAAGTACAGGCACCAGGAATTGATGGAATAAAAATTGAAATCTTTCAACAAAGTGAGGCAGCACTGGAGGCACTCACTCATCTATGCCAAGAAATTTGCAAGACCACTACCTCACCAACTGATTAGAAGAGATCCCTGTTTGTGTCCATTCCAAAGAAAGGTGACCAAATAGAATGTGGAAATCATTGGACAATATATTTGATATCCCATGTGAATAAAGTCTTGCTTAAGGTAATACAGACTTGGCTGCAAGCATACATTGACAGAGAACTTCCAGATGTACAAGTTGGATTCAGAAAAGGATGTGGAAGGAGGACTATCACTGCTGATGTCCGATGGATCTTGGCTGAAAGCAAAGAATATCAGAAAGATGTTTACCTGTGCTTTATTGACTACACAAATATCTTTGTGTGGATAATGACAAGCAATAAACAACATTGCAAAGTATGAGTATTTCAGAACATTTGATTGTGCTAATTAAGGAAAGTGTACATAGAACAAAAGGCAGCTGTTCAAACAGAACATGGGAACACTGAATCGTTTAAAATTAGGAAAGGTATGCGATGGTCTGTATCCTTTACCATACTTATTCAACCTGTATGTTGAGCAAATAATCTGAGAAGCTGAGTTATATGAAGAAAACATGGCATCAGTATTGGAATAAGACTCATTAACAACCTGATACATGCAAATGATACAACCTTGCTTGCTGAAAACGAAGAGGACTTACAATACTTATTGATGGATTGCATCTCAATGTAAAGAAACAAAAATCCTCACCACTAGACCAATAAACAACATTCTTATCCATGGAGAAAAGATTGAAGTCCTCAAGCTGACACCTTTGCTCTTCAACACTTTAAAAAGATCTTGTGCAACAGATTAACCTAGTGCAATACATCAACATTCATTGAAGTAGCAGCTAAGGTATCAAGTGACGTATTACACTAGGTAAATCTGCTGCACAAGATCTTTTCAAAGTGTTGAAGAGCAAAGGTATCAGCTTGAGGTCTAAGGTGTGTCTTATCCAAGGCATGGTATTTTTAATAACCTCATACGCATGCCAAAGTTGGACAGTGAATAAGGAAGATCGATGCATTTGAATTATGGTGCTGAAAGAGAATGTTGAAAATACCATGGGCTGTCAAAAGAATAAACAGATCTGTGTTGGAGGAAGTACAACCACAGTGCTCCTTGGAGGCCAGGATGGTCAGACTTCATCTTTCATACTCCAGACGTACTGTCAGGAAGGAACAATCACTGGAAAAAGATATCGTGTTTGGTAAAGTGGCAGGCAGGTTAGATAAAAAGAGTAAGACCACTAGTGAGATGGACTGGCAAAGTGGCAGCATCAATGGACTCAAGCTTGGCAACAATTGTGATGTTGGCTCAGAACCAATCAGTGTTTCGTACTGTTGTACATAGGGCTGCTATGAGTCGGTTCTGACTAGATGGCACCTAACATCCTCTAATATATGTCAATATTTACCAATGTATGTCCTCAACCCAGAATATTCTTTTGAACTCGACTTCCAAATTTAACACCAGAGCTGACATCTTCACATGGATGTGAAATGTGCCTTTCAAAATTTAAAGCCTTAAATTGAGTTTCTGATATCCTGTCTTTTCTCACCTAAATATGTTCCTTCTGATTCTTTCTTGCTCACTAAATAACAACTCTGGCTTCTAAGTAAATTTCCTCGAATGACACTATTCATCTCCATCACATCCCACAAACTAATCTCTTAAGAGTACTGGATGATGCTATTGTCAATATATACACATCCAACAAAGTACTACTAATTTTTTACCAACTGGACTATTACCTTGTAGTATTACCATCAACTTTTCCAACACAAAAATCTTTATAACTGGGTTCTTTGTTTTTGTCCTTTCCCACCACAGATGATTTTAAACAGCAGCCATAGTAATACTTTTAGAGATTTTTTAAACATTAATTCTGATGATCTTCCTTCTATGCACAGAATCCTACAATGCCTGCCCATTTTACCCAGAGCAAAATCCAAAGTTTTTGCAATGACCTGGAAGTGCCAACTTGACCTGTTCTAAATTACTTTCTGCTCTCCTCTAATTAACCTCCCTCTGCCACCCACCCATCTATACATCCTGGCTTACAGGCCTAAGGTATTTAGACTAGCTCCTTCTATCTGACATGGTCTTTCTGAACATAACCCCAGGATTTGCTCCTTTACAACTTGACACTTTGATGGTTGAGAAGTTGAAAACCCTGTAGTCAGATTTGTCTCAGTCCAAATTTTGGATCTGCCATTTTGTGCTACAAGAAATTGATCCAAACACTCCACATCTCTGCTGTTTTTACTATCTTTAAAACAGAAATGTAATATTAACTGCCTCAAGTGTTGTTTTAATTGAGTTGATACTGAGAACTAGAATATTGTCAGTATGTAATAAATGTGATATACACATTGTTGTTGCTGTTAAGTGCCACCAAATTAGTTATGACATATAGTGACCCTGTATAGGGTTTTCAAAGAACAGCTGGTGGGTTTCAACTACCACCTTGTGTTTATCAGTCCGGTGCTTATCCTAGAGTGCTACACATTAATTACTAACCGCACCCTTTTTGGAGTCTTGGTGTGGCACTGTAGGATAAGTACTAGACTGCTAATCACAAAGTTGGTGGTTCAAATCCATCAATGATTCTTCTGAAACCCTAGACAGGGTTGCAATGAGTTGGAACCAGCTCAACAGTACTAACAACAACAATGTGCTTTTTTACTGGTTAAAACTAATTTATTGTTTTTATTGAAATAATTAATCATTATAGAATATTTTAACTTGATTAGTTTGCTTTTGTTTTTCCTTTCTCTATTATTTATTATTGGTCAGGGGTTTTGGTCTCAGAATTTTATTGATTATGCTTCTCAATAAGTAGTTTCTTTTTTTATTTTAGTTTATATATTTTTTAATGATTTATTGTGAATTGTGTGATAATCTACACGGTAGAACATCAGCTTTACATTCATTCCATCATCCATCATTTTGTTGCCATAGTTATCATCCTGTCCATGCATCCTCACCCCACCAAGGGGTGACCCTGTAAACCTATACCCCCCTCCCACCACAGTCCTCAGGCCCTTTCCATCTCCTGATCCCGAGCCCCCACTCCCACCATCTCTTAACGTTGTCTTCTCTGCCTCCATCCCAGGCCTCACTGCCTCTCTGGGTAGGATTCCGCTCGTCGCTCTTCTCCATTGATGGTCCCAGGGTCCTCCGCTCTGAGACTGATAGATTAATCACTCCCCTCTTTGTTATAGAATGTCCATCTTTAGATTTCTAACTGTCTCAATCAGTCCTGATAACACTTATTCACCATTGCATCACAAGAGACCCATCTATATTTTGTTTCATCAGCACTTCCTGGACAGGCTGGACACCACTCACTGAAGACTCTACCTTCCTCCACGCCCTCTGGATCTAGGTTCCCTCTTGAAAGCTTGTAAGCCAGTTACTTCTTGCCTTTGTATCCCTCCCCCCATTTTGGTTAATCAATGTCCAAGTTGCCCATCCCTGTCTACCCTTTGTGTGGAGGGGGTGGGTATAGTTCTTGCAGCAGGGACTTGTTTCCTCTTTTGAGCTACTGCATTTATAGGTGTAGGTCATGTTTATCGAATTGTATCAGATGACGCTTTTTTTTCCCTCTTCTTTCTTCTTAGGGTTGAGCTCTGTTTATCCAGTCATTGAAGTCCAGTCAAATGGGCATCATCTGCAAGTGTTAGTGTTCTTACGTCTGTCCAGCCTCTTTTTATCGGCTGGCTGCCCCGCTCTCCACTCTAGACCTCTGTGGCTGTGTCATTGACTCTGAGCCCATAAGTCTCCAGATGTTGCCTTGCTACTGGCCGACCAGGTCTCCATCTGGGTTCACAGTAGTTTGCTGAACGATGTAGGGCTTAGCTCGCCCCTTCTTTGATATTCTTCCGTCACTTCCCTATATTTCCCTTGCGTCTTAGTCTTGGAAGAGAATTTGCACTGAGAGGATCCGATCACTTGCCTTGATGTCTCCTGGGTAGGCCACCTGTATGTTCTTGTGGTAACAGTCGGACTGCCCTTATTGTTTTGTATTTTTCCTGTAGGTCCTTCTTTCAAGAGGTATCTTCTGGTTTTCTAGCTGCTCCCGGCTGGTCTGCTTGTCCTTTCAGGTGGAGAAATTTTCTGTCTCTGAAGGTCTGGTTGTTGTTCGGGCTTCCACCTATACTCCCATGTAATGCAGAGGCTCCTCTGTAAACCTCCTTCACTGGACACATTGTAGCCCCATTTTAGGTATTCTAATCAGTTATAGGCAGAAGATGGGCTTACAAGCTTTCCATGTTGATATTTCTGGTTATTCCTTTCTCTCCCCCTCCAGTGTCTGTTTTATAATGTATTGCAAGGAAAACTAAGGTTCAAAAAAATAGCCAAGCATCTTAACATTATTCCCCCCCTTTCCCCATTCCATCCATGTCTCAGTTTCTGTATTCCAGAGCCCTGTTGTTCTAAAGCTGTGTCTACATCATTTTTTACCTTTGTCCCATTTGGCCCATTTATGTTTTTGTTGTCAGGTGCCATTGAGTCGGAACCGACTCATAGCAACCCCATGCACAGCAGAACAAAACCTGTCTATTTGTTCTCTCATCTGCTTTGTTCTTTGATTCCCCTCTCCCTTCTTGTATATTGCCCCCCTACCCAATACCCAGATTATCTTGTGTCTATTCCCTGCCCTGTACTCCCCATTCCCCTCCCACCCCTATCCCTACCCCTACATCCTAACAACTCCCTAAGAGTCCACTTTAGTGGATTAGTATGTGTTCTTTTTCCTAAGGTAGTTTCTTTATAAAAATGAATTTATGTACATCTATTATTAATTACTGCTAAGGAAGACTTACCTCCAACTTTCTCTGTGCTTAACATTGTATCAATGTTCATCTGAAATGTTCATATTTGTCTTTTTAAAGAATCTTTAATTTGTTTCAGTGTTTTAAAAAACTAGGGAGTCCTCAAAATTATCCTATTTTTTTCTTGTTTGATTGATTGTCTAATGACTAATACGAGGGTATTTCAAAAAGTTTGTTGGAAACTTCTATTATCTTTCAATTCTATTTTTCCTTGAATTTTTTTTGAATACCCATGATGCAATGATTTTTCTGTTGTTAAAAATATTGAGCCAAACAGTAAGGCATGTGCCTGGAGCACAATAGTGCACAAATACAAACAGGGTCCCTTCTCTGATGGCATCATTTTTGTGAAGGAGAGAGACTTTAAAGCATGACGAGATAAATAGATATCTTCAAACTCTGACCAGTTAGAAAGAAACAAAATGTGACTTTCTGAGAACGTATAACAGGAAAACCTGTCCTAAAATGGAAACTAGTGCGCTTCTGTTGCGATATGGATATAAGTAAGAATTAACAATGCAATAATGACATTGGCTCAAATATTCTCTGATTTCTATTACATTTTATTGATAGGGCTTTGTTTTTGTTTTGCTTTTTTCCTTCTTGAACCACACTGATAAGATTATTTTAGAAATTACATAGCTAATATTCAAATTTGTGTTTAAGGGTAATTGAAAAACTTGGAAATTGATAGAGGTGAAGGTTATATAACATGATGAAAACAAGGAATGCTACTGACTTGTGTAGTAAAAAAGGTTGAAATACCAAATGTTTATGTCATTCATATATATATTTATGTCATTCATATATATAT
>NW_006408857.1:0-5216 GCF_000296735.1 Chrysochloris asiatica | reverse complement strand
ATATATATATATATACTTTTCACAGTATATATTTGTCTTTTTAAAGAATCTTTAATTTGTTTCAGTGTATATATATATATACTTTGTTGGTGCTTGTTGTTAAGTTCCACCTCATAACAACCCTATAGAGGGTTTCCAAGGAGCAACTGGTGGGTTTGAGCCACCAACTTGTGGTTAGCAGTCCTGTGCTTATCCTATAGCACCACTTAACCACAATAAAAATTACTTTAAAATCAACCTAAGAATTATTTATGATAATAATTAATTAGTAAAATATAATTAGTCATAAAATATATTTTATAATGACATAAGATTGTAAAATATGCAAATTCTGTATATAAGGATAGAAATAATCATGGTGGCACACTGGTTAAGTGCTTTATTGTTGAAAGAAACTCTGATTAGTCACTTATTTTTCTTCTATTGTGGTTGTTGTTATTAAGTGCCTTAGAATCATTCCCAACTCATAGCGACCCAGTACCAGGTTTCTGAGGATTTAATGGTGAGTTTGAACTGCTGACCTTGTGGTTCAAACCAACCTTTCGGTCCTGAACTTATCCTACAGTACCACATATCTATAATTATATCATATTTATAAATTAACTTTGAGGTAGAACTGACATTTATATAATATTAGCTATATTGCACTGTGAAATGTGTTTTGTTATTTCCATCATTTATTATTTTATAAACATACCTCAGTAATCTTTCTAAATGTATTCATATCAGTCCTGTGCTAGTTTTTGTTGTTGTTTTCTTTGTTGTGGTGAACAGTATTCCTGTGACTAGCATTGATATATGGTTAAGTCACTATATTTTTGGCATATATATTTTGTAACTAGCAACATTATTGCAATTTTATTAATTTTAATAATTTTTACATAGACGTATCCATACGAAAACTTTTATATAAAACACAATATTATCAAGAAAAGATGGAGAATTAATTTTTTTACTAAATGGGGATTATTATCCTTTTGTCTGAAAATGCATGTACTTTGTTGAAAACAAAGCTATATTTTCTAGAAGTACCTGGTGTGTGTGTGTGCATGTATGCATGCAAATGTGTATAACATCACAGACATTATACAAGTAATTTTCATTGTCATTTGGCAATTAAAACAACCTCTGGTTACAGATCTTAATATTTTTCTATTAAATTTATAATTTCTCTTTCTGTTTTCTATTTGCACATGAGAAAAATAAGTTGCAAGTGAGGAATGAATAGGTACTGATGTCTCAAAAAATGTGTGGGTTAGAGACAGATAATATGTCCAACTCATAACCATTTATTTGGTAGACTTGTGGGCAATACTTTTTCAATTACTGTAGCATACAGACCATCCGCTCCAGCCAAACTTGATAGACATGAAGTATGTCATCTTGCACTGCTAGCATTCTTCACATTTAAAAACTATATCTTATCATGATGTGAATAGGCCTTTAATTTAACTGCTGACGATTCTGAATTTCTTTAGTCAGGGAGGTATTAAGCATCTTTTAGTCAACCTTAGTGTATTCTAGAAGAGTCTTTTAGTCATCTTCAAGTCATAAACATTTCATTGTGATACAAATACTAGTTTTCCACCAAATTTGAAGGATTTTAATCAGTGATTACATTCTCAAGTTATATGGCACATGATAATATGAACTATCTCATCACGTGATTTAAGAGTTCCCAACATGCCCATTGCCTGCCCATATTAAATACTATGAAATGAGTTAGATTAATGAATCTATTTCTAGTCAGGCTACTCAAGGTAAGCACATTTTGGGAATTTTTTTTTTTTAATGCCATTTTTTGGGAGCTACTATTAATCATCTCTTTATTTTAATTAAATAATTGCTAATCATTAAGTTCATTTTAATTGCAGTCAGGGTTTGCTTAAGTGCTGCTGATGGAAGTGTCTCTCTGGACCTTATTATGAAACTCTTCATTGCTTACAGAATTCCCTACCGTCATCGCTATGAGATGGGTTTCCTTGCTAATCAGTTTCCAGGGGCCTTATTAAAAGACTGCTTCTGAGCTTCTTCATGGGGACATATTAATGGAAACCAACCTCCACAATCACAAAGTTTCAACTTTTTCATTAAGATTAATGAATAGACAGCTTTGTTTGAAGTATAGTTCAGTAATAATCAGATCCCTTATGTGTGGTGTTTCCTCTGCTGTAAGGGATCTCCTTTGGGGGACAAGATGGTGCAGTGGGAAGGAATATGGATTTGAATTATGACCTAGGTTCAAGCTCAGGCTGTATTATTATATGGCCATACACTCTTGGGAAAGTCCTAAGCCTGAGTCTGTCTCAATTAACAAATAAGCATACTATTTATAGCACAAGGATATTTTAAAGAAGAAAACTGATAAAGATTTGGATTTGCTTTGCAACTGCAAATTAATGATGTTGCAATGATTATGACTAGGGTGATAATGCCAACAGTAATAATAATAGTCACTGGCATTCATTGGGCCCTTACCTCAGGCAAGATGATAAGTGTGTACATACATTATATCATTAATTTTGACAAAATGCTAAGATACAGGAAAAACAGTCTCATTTCTGGTAAGAAAATAGGGTTAATAATTGAGGCAATAAGTAATTTGCCTCACCAACAGATGATAGTTTTGTTAAATATAATTCAGAATGAAAGAGTAACTATAAAATGGGTGCTCAGATATACTTTTTCTTCATATATTTTATTCAAATTAATCTAATTCTGAGTCTCAAGAATACATTATGCTAATATTCCTTACCATAATGGTAACAACAATCTAAGATACTCAATATTTGTAGTAAAGTTTTGAGTATTGCATTAGATAAATGCATATGTAGATATATAGAGGCACATGGGCGTTCATCCATCATTAAACCATTTTATAGATCTAAATTCAAGCAATGCCTAGTCTCCATCAAACAAGAATTTTACTCCTCTTTGAAATCCACCCACCACTACAACACAACCAAGGTAACAATAAGCTGTAAGTGTAAATTGCTAACTTCTCATTTTTTCATGACTATATACACTGTATAGTATATACCAGGAGCTCTGGTAGCATAGTGGGTACAAACCGGGCTGCAAACCTTAAGGTCAGCAAGCAATTTGAAGCTACCAACTGTTCCTTGGGAAAAAGATGAGGTTTTCTGTTTCCATAAAGATTTCCAGCCTCGGAAACCCTGTACAGTGTCGTTATGAGTCAGTTCTGACTACACGGCACATAACAACAACAACATACACTGTAACATGTGAGTTATCTTTTTATTTTGAATTCAGTTCTTTTTCTACTAACTCTTTCTCACATCAGACTCTAAAATTTATAGCATGGTATTCCATCTTCATGGTGTGGTGCTGTAGGGTAACACTGGACTGTGAACCACAAGGTCACTTGTTTAAACACACCAGCAGCTCCCGTGAAAGCCTATACAGTGTCTCTGTGAGTTGGAACCTACTAGATGGCACTTAACTAAAACATCTTATCATGTTAAACAGTTATATTGCTGCATGAGCATTTGAAAATGCTACTTCTGATCATATCACCCTGGTGTATAAAATACTTTACGTACTGTAGGGTCTATTCAAAATTTAATAGTTTGATTAATAAGGCTCATTGAGACCTGGGTCAGTTTTTAGTAACTTTTTTTCCCTAATGTCTTCTCAGTGTTCCATAAATCTACTTCTCCTTCAGGGTCTATGACTACACTTCTAATTTTTGCACATTCTGTTTTATTGAAGTATTTTTTTCTATAATTCTCCTCTTGTATAATGTTTCACTTCTTCTCATATTTCAAGTTCAAGGACTTAGGGAAAGTCAACAAGTTCAAATGTAGACTTTCCCTAATAGAAGGATTCTTCCTAAATTCACTGAACCTTCTCCTTTCTTGACCTCCTCAAAGAAAAATAATATGAATTATTTCTTTCCCAGTGTGCTTTGTTGAGCATTTCTTGTAGCAATGTTATACTCTTCATACTGTATTATAATTGTTCCATACCAATCTCTCTCATAAGAACATGAGCTATTGGGACAAAGAACTCTAAAAGAACCGTCCCTTTGAACTCCAGTGACTTCCATATACTTATGGTTTAAGTTTTATTTAACATATTTTTAAAGAAGGAACTCAACAGAACTGGACTGCAAACCAGAAGATTGGTGATTTGGTGATTCAAACCCACCAGCTGCTCCTCAGAAATCTTATACAGGATCACAATGAGTCAGAACTGACTCAACAACACACAACAACAACAACAACAAAAGACAAGACTGTAGTACTACCTTTATTAAATTCATTTGTAAGTTAACTATGTTAGATTCCAATGTGTTGATTCCAACTCAAAGCAACCCTAATCAATACAATAGGAAACACTGTCTGACCCTGCACCATCCTCAGAAATTTTATGTTTCAGGTGATTGTTTTTGCCACTGTAGCAATCCATCTCACTGGGGCCTTCCTCTTTTTCACTGACCCTCCACTGATCCAGGTACAATGTACTTCTCCAGGGACTGGTCCCCATTAATAACATGTCCAAAACACAAGAGATGAAGTCACACAAACCTTCCTCACTTCTTCCTACATTTCTTGCAAGACATATTTGATTGTTCAGGCAGTCCATGGTACTTTCAGCATTCTTATCCAACCCATAATTCAAATTCCTTGATTCTTCTTTGGTGTTCCTAATACTTGTCTAACTTTAATATGCAGTATGAGGCAATTAAAAATACCATGGTTTGGGTCAGGCACACCTTAGTCCTCAGAGTAATATCTTTGCTCTTGAACTCTTTAAAAAATCTTGTGCAGCAGATTTGTCTAATGCAAAACTTTGTTTGGTTTCGTGACTGCTACTTCCATGAGTGTTAATGGTGGATCCAAGCAAAATGATGTCTTTGACAACTTCAATTATTTCTCCATTTATCATAATGTTGTTTATTGACCCAATTGTGTGGATTTTCAGTTGTTTTGTTTTTATATTGAGCTGCAATTCATGCTGAAGGCTAGAGTCTTTGATCTTCATCAGTAAATATTTTAAGTTCTCTTAACTTTCAGTAAGCAGAATTGTATCATTTGCATATTACAGGTTGATAGTGAGTCTTTCTCCAATCTTGATGTCGTGTCTTCTCCATATAGTCCAGCTTTTTACATTAATATTCAGCATACAGACTGAGTAAATATGGTGAAGGAATACAACTCCGGCACATAGCTTTTCTGATTTTAAACCACTCA
>NW_006408856.1:2707933-2709138 GCF_000296735.1 Chrysochloris asiatica | reverse complement strand
TTGTCTTCTTAATGACTTTTTGCTCTCTTCATGTATGATGTTCTTGATGTCATCCCACAACTCTTCTGGTCTTCGGTCTTTAGTGTTTATGCATCAAATCTGTTCTTCAGGTGATCTCCAAATTCAGGTGGGATAAAATCAAGGTCATATTTTGGCTCTCGTGGACTTGTTTTCATTTTCATAAGGTACCTTATGATCCAGCAATTCATCTACTTGGTATTTACCCACAAGAAACATGAACCATAACATGAGTAGATATATGCACAGCAATGTTCTTAGAAGCACCTTCACAATAGCAAAACTATGGAGACAGCCAAAGTGCCCATCAACTGAAGAATGGATAAACAAACTGTGGTACACAAATAAAATAGAATATTATGCTAACTTGAAGAATAACAAGGAAGGTGCAAGCCACCACATAATATGGATGAATCTTTAGGACATTATGTTGAGTGAAGTTAATCAGACACACAAGGAGAAATACTGCATAGAACCACTACTGTAAAGAGTAAATAAAAGAACCCATAATAAAGGTGGAGGGACTTCTTTGCTGGGTACTGGGATATGGGTGTGGGACCAGGGGAGGGAGTGGAAGGCAGAGCACAGGGCAGGGGATAGATACAAGATAGTTTGGGTGCTGGGGTGGGAGGACAATATACAAGAAGGGGAAGGAGAATAGAAGAACAAAGCTAATGGGAAAATAATTATGCAGGTTTGCATGGGCTAAGTGAAATATAGGTAAACAATGTTGTATGCACAATCTTGGAACAATGGGACTTTGGGATACACAGACTGAGACATGCTTGGAATGGGGAAAAGGTGGGAAATAATGTTAAGATGCTTGGCTTTCTGTTGAATCTTGGTTTTCCTTTCATTCCATTATAAAATAGACACTTGAGGGGAAAGGAAAGGAATAGCCAGAAATATTACCATAGAAAGCTTGTAACTCCATCTTCTGCGTAGAACTGATTGGAATACCTAAAATGGGGCTACAACATGCCTAGTGAAGGAGGCTTCCTGTGCAGCCTCTGCATTACATAAGATCATAGGTGGAATCTTGAACAGCATCCAGAATCTGCTGAGGTGGGAAATTTCCATTGGAAAGGATAAGCAGACCAGCCTGCAACAGCTAGAAGAACAGAGATACTTCTTAAAAGAAAGACCGACAGGAAAAGTACAAAACAATATACGCAGACCAACTGATT
>NW_006408856.1:2705877-2707208 GCF_000296735.1 Chrysochloris asiatica | reverse complement strand
GAATCTCCACTGAGAAGTATCCAATTTGTCTAGGTGGGGCTTATGAAAGGAAATATGGATTGGTCTCTTGTGATACAATAGTGAGTAATTGTTATCAGGACTACTTGTTAGGGTTGGAAATGTAAAGGTAGATGTTTTATAGCAAGGAGGGGAGTGATTAACTTTGTAGTCTAGGAGGGGAGGTCCCTGGGACAAACAAGGTAGAAAAGTGGAGAGTGGGACCCTTCCCAGAGAAGCAGCGATACCAGAGATGGAGGCAGAAATGATGACATGGAGCAGCTGGATACTTTAAACCCAGAGAGGGAGAGGGTCTACATGCTGATGACCAGGGGTTAAGCTTGCAGTTATACCCTTTAGTTGGTTGATGATGCATGGAGGGAATTGTAATCATGGCAATTAAATTATATATGATAGGATAAATGTCAAACTAATGGTCTCCCATGTAAATTATCATATAATTCACAATAAAACATTAAAAATATAAAAGTTTAGATATAGTTCTGGGTGTGGTGAAACCTCAGGACTCCTGAACCCGTGAACAAAGACATAGACAAAGAGGGCTAAACCTAGAAGTGAAGCATCCAGTTGATGTGAAGTGAGGGGAGATGAACAAGAACACCCAAATTTGCAGATAATACCTATTTGACCTAGCCCTGATGCCTTGATTATCAGAACTGGACTGTTGTTGTTAAGTACCGTGGAGTCGTCTCCGACTCATAGTGACCCTGCACAGGGTTTCCGAGGCTGTAAATCTTTACGGAAGCAGACCACCTCATCTTTCTTTCCCCCGTGAACTTGACTAGAGGAAGATAAAAGAAAAAAAAAAAAGTTTGATAAAGGAAATACGTGTAAATTGCTACAATTTGATGAAGTTGACCTATACTTGTAGTAACTAAAAATACAATTGAGAGGGAAGGAGTCTTCACATCAAGGATCAATCCTATCTCCTCTGTATACAGGGTTGACAGGGACTAGAAATGTAGTCATTGGCTACCTAAAATGAGGGTGTGATAAAAGCATGAAATGACTGGATTACAAGTTTGCAAGTGGGAGTTTAGTTTAACAGTGTGCGGGGAAAGGTAGAGTCATCACTGAATAGTTTTCATCTTATCTAGATGGGTCTGGGGAAAAGAGATGGAGACAAGATTCTTATCATTCAATAGTGAGTAATTGTTACCATTACTAATTGTGACTGTCACAATTGTAAAGGTAGAAGTTTTGTAACAAAAAGCAGGGGGTGGTGGTGGTATTTAATCTTACTGTTCAATAACAGAAGACCCTAAGACCTTCAAGGGAGAAGAGTACCAGCAGAATGTGGGAACCTATTTAGA
>NW_006408856.1:2705116-2705777 GCF_000296735.1 Chrysochloris asiatica | reverse complement strand
TCTTCATGTATGATGTTCTTGATGTCATCCCAAAACTCTTCTGGTCTTCGGTCTTTACTGTTTATGCATCAAATCTGTTCTTTAGGTGATCTCCAAATTCAGGTGGGATAAATTCAAGGTCATATTTTGACTCTCATGGACTTGTTTTCATTTTCATAAGGTACCTTATGATCCAGCAATTCATCTACTTGGTATTTACCCACACGAAACATGAACCATAACATGAGTAGATGTATGCACAGCAATGTTCTTAGAAGCACCTTCACAATAGCAAAATTATGGAGACAGCCAAAGTGCCCATCAACTGAAGAATGGATAAACAAACTGTGGTACATAAATAAAATAGAATATTATGCTAACTTGAAGAATAACAAGGAAGGTGCAAGCCACCACATAATATGGATGAATTTTTATGACTTTATGTTGAGTGAAGTTAATCAGACACACAAGGAGAAATACTGCATAGAACCACTACTGTAAAGAGTAAAGAAAAGGACCCATAATAAAGGTGGAGGGACTTCTTTGCTGGGTACTGGGGTATGGGTGTGGGACCAGGGGAGGGAGGAGAAGGCAGAGCACAGGGCAGGGGATAGATACAAGATAGTTTGGGTGCTGGGGTGGGAGGACAATATACAAGAAGGGGAAGGAGAATAGAAGAACA
>NW_006408856.1:2700658-2701911 GCF_000296735.1 Chrysochloris asiatica | reverse complement strand
TTTATGTAAAAATAAATTACCTCAAAATTAATATATACATATATATATATAAATAAAGTGAGGTAATTAAGCAGTAAGTAAATATTTAGTAGGAATAATTCAAAAGGATTATGATGACACAAGCAGTAGCCTTAAGGTTAATTCCTTAGATCAATTTCAGTGAACTTTTTCAGTTGATTAGAATGAGGAATTTAAAAATTTGCAAGTTGGCTTTCATTATTCTCAAAGGAATTCATGAGATACACATTAATTGAACTACCTGGAAAATTAGTGAAATTTTATTATGAAGGTACCTATACAATTACTCAGTTTGTATTAGGTGAATACTATTGACTTCAATGAAAATTATCTTTTGGAAACAGGAAATATTAAGGTAGACAAGGAAAGAAGATAAGGGATGGTTTCCTCCTATGTGTCTACAAATTAGGAAATTTTATTTGCAGTAGGTTTGAATTAGATGCATAAAGTAAAAATTCCATGTTCTTTTGAATAAAATACATTACTTCCATTTCCTAAGAAATGTCCTTCCTTCTATATACAGGGGAAACCTTTCAGATTTTGGGATGATTAGAAATCAAACTGTAAATTATTCTGTTCATCAAAGTCGTTTTCAAGAGTGTTTGATTATATATATTCAATCTGCAATGGATAGATAGTCTGCATTGCTGAGTGAAAACAAGGGTATAGAATATTTAAGAACCTAAAATACTATAGGATAGGATTGTTAATATTATCCAGAAATGTTATTTCTTTGTATTTTTTTAATTAATTATTTTTTAATATATGTACAAAAGCTGTATCTGATTTAATTTCACAAACCTATAGAAGCCTAAAGATGGTGGATCGGGTATACATGAAGTGAGGAGCTCTGTCACCAACAACACAGAATACTGGGATAAGCAGAATCAGGGGATGATGCTAGAACACTGAACCACATATAAATAAATATTTAGAAGATTGGAAGGCTTACAGCTACAGGAATTCATAGCAGACTCAAGAAATCCATTGATTTCTAATTCAAGACGCTCAGCTATTCCTGGAGCCACCATCTTGGGAGAGACCAAGCAGGGGAAGGATCAGAACAGCTACGATTGCCTGAAAGAACCACAGAGATACAAGTGTGGACATTCCATTTTTAGTATCTGTTCATTGATTTTTTTGCTGTGTATGTGCACCTCCATTCTGGTGACTAGAGGGGATGCCTTAGTGAATGAAAACCCCACACCACACCTGGAGGGTTCTACTACGCATGC
>NW_006408856.1:2698562-2699093 GCF_000296735.1 Chrysochloris asiatica | reverse complement strand
CAAAATGTGCACATAATTGGAATCAGAAAATCAAAAAGAAAGAACAAGCTCAGCATTTCTCAAGCTTGGGGAACTGACAAAAACATTCAAGCCTCGACTTTCATTATTGAAAGATTCTCTGGGCAAATTATTGAATGATGCAGAAAGGATCAAGAGAAGTTGGAAGGAATACACAGAGTCACTGTACCAAAAGGAAATGGTTACTGTTCAACCATTTAAAGAGCTAGCATATGATCAAGAGCCAATGATACTGAGGGAAGAAATCCAAGGTGCATTGAAGGAACTGGAAAAGAACAAGGCACCAGGAATTGATGGAATAAAATTGAAATCGTTCAAGAAAATGAGGTGGCACAGGAGGCACTCACTCATCTCTGCCAAGAAATTTGGGAGCAAACTATCTGGCTGGCTGATTGGAAGAGATCCATATTTGTGCCCTTTCCAAAGAGAAGTGACCCAACAGAATGCAGCAATCATTGGACAATCACTTTGATATCCCATGCGAGTAAAGTTTGCTCAAGGTAATACAGAAAC
>NW_006408856.1:2695578-2698462 GCF_000296735.1 Chrysochloris asiatica | reverse complement strand
ACTTTGGACATATTGTCAGGAGGGACCAGTTGCTGGAGATGGATATCATGTTTGGTCAAGTGGAGGGTCAGACAAAAAGAGGAAGACCTCAACAAGATGGATTGGCCAAGTGACATCATTGATGGACTCAAGCATGGCAGCTGTAGTGAGGTTGGCCCAGGATTGGGCAGTGTTTCGTTTTTCTGTGCGTAAGGTTGCTATGGGTCGGATTGACTCGATGGCACTTAATAACAATAACAACATACATGTGGTGCTGTTAGTTATTGAGCCAGACTGCAATGCCATTTGAACTGTGAGGTCGGCAGTTCAACCTCAACAGCTGCTCCTCGAAACTCTATACAGGGTGTCTGTGGGTCAGAGCCGACTTGACAACACTTAACAACGGTGTATATAACATTTCTAATTTTTAATGTGACACTTAGAATAAAATATATCCAGTAGCTAAACACTTGTATTTAGTTTTCATATTTATATCACTTCAAAGAGTTTCTTTTCCTTAAATGGAGTAGATAATATGTTAGAATCTGTCAGTATTATTTAATTTGACTGGTCTCTCTTTGACCCTTTACTTCTTGGTTAAAATCAATCATTTGATGCTATGGATTATTTTTCAAGTATTGGAATAATAAGCTTTTCTCCTGGAAAGTTGTTAATCTATGAGTTTATCCCTTATGTGAAAATTAAATTTATTTTAAGTGTTTAGAAAATATTTAATTATAAGAAAATCATGTTTCAATTTGTCTTGTTCTACATTTATCAGAAAGCATAATATCAATCATTTAATTTTTTTTAATTACAAAATTGCTTTAGATTGTTAAAATAACACATAATTATCCTTCTTAGAGTAACCTTACATTCATTTACTAATAAGTGAGTGAATTATTATCATTATTTTTCTAATAAGATGATATGCATTTGATATGTAAAAGGGTTTTAAAAAACAATCAGTATGTTAAATTTTAACAGTAATGTCATGAGAAAGATTGGGTGCTGTCACCTCTATCAAATTTCATCACTGTTTTCAATTTCCTCATAGCTATTAATATTTATTTCAAACTCAAGTGAAATAATTTTATCCTCAAAAGTGTGTTCTAAGTATCTTTTTACTTCTATCAGATCTTAATAAATTAAACCTTTTCTTTTAACTTTGTCTCAAGGTCTTAATTTTCAACCATATAATCATTTATTTTGAAGTCTTCTTAAGGTTGTCTACTATCTTACTAAATCAACCTTCTTACATGTAGCTCTTCAGGGTAAACAGTACTCTTAAGGCTCAGCAAGAGAGGTTTTTTTTGTTTTGCTTTTCCCCAAAGAGTATTTATCCTGTTTTATATATATTACTGGAAAAGGTTAAGTTCCAATTACTTGATCTTGCTACCCTTGTCTTGTTGTTGTTCAGTGACGTCAAGTTGCTTCCGACCCATAGCGACCCTGTATGGGGTTCCCGAGGCTGTAAATCTTTATAGGAGTTGAAAGCCTCGTTTGGTAGTTTTGAACTGCTGACCTTAAGGTTCGCAGGCCAGTTTGTAACCACTATGATACTAGAGCTACATTTGTCTAGGTCTTCATTATGCTTCAAATTTTACTATGAAAAAACATCTTAAACTGCCACCTGCCCCTTACCTCCTCTATGCAAATCTCTCTTCTTTTTGTATACTATCACTATTAATTCATACTTTTCCTTTATGCTTGTCTTCAGAGTGGAAATTTAGTTTGCCACTCAAGATTGACCCACCCCTCTGCCAAATCTTTTTTCCTGATTGTAACTATCTGTTTTCTTTTGCATAGTCTAGTATACAAAAGCAAACTGTATAGCACTTTACAGGAATCCCTGTTTTTACCCTGCAACATTTTTTTTTTTTTTTCCAACTGAGCGTCACTATCACAAATTGTAATTTACTAGAAAAGTTACACTTCCACTAGGCCCAGCTCAAATGGGATGTACAAGAGTGATAAGCAAAAAAGTATTGTTTCTAGGGTCTGTTTACAAAAAGAAGGTCCAATTAAATCAATGACTTCTGAGGGAATTAGCTGAGCCAGTTAAATCCAAGACAGAGAGGTCAACTCAATAAGATACAACAACAGACTTTTGTGAAACTAAAGTGTTAATTTTTTTAGCTTCTTTTCAAAGGAAACAGGACAATTGAAAGCTGCATTGATGAGAAGAATTTCAAGAAAGTATCATCAAAACCTTTTTGTTGTTTATTTTTGTCGTCACTAAAAAGTTTCTGCTTATTCTTCCAGCAAGGGACTTCCTATGGGAAATTTGTTGGGAAAATTTACCCTGTTCATTTTTATTACTGTTGTTGTTGTTAGGTGCCATTGAGTCGGTACTGACTGACAGTGACCCTATGCTCTTCAGATCAAAACACTATGCAGTCCTGTACCAACCTTATAACCATTACTTAATTTGTACTCATTGCTTTTCCACTGTGCTAATCCATCTTGTTGGGGATCTTCTTCTTTCTCTACAACCTTCCACTTTTCCAAATATGATATCCTTTACCAGGGACTGGTCCCTTCTGATAATATGTTCAAAATATGAGAGACACCATATGGCTATCCTGACTTCCAATGAGCACTCTGGATGTACTTCTTCCACTGCAGATGGGATCTGTTCTTTTGTCAATCTGTGGTACTTTTAATACTATCCTCCAAAATCATAATTCAAATGTAATAAATGGCCTTCTTTACTCACTGTCCAACATTAGCATTCATATGAAGTTGTTGAAAATACTATGGCTTGGGTCAAGCCCACCTAAATCCTCAAACAGACATCTTTACTCTTGAACACTTTAAAGAGGTCTTGTGCCACAGATTTGCCTAATGCAAGATGTTATTTGATTTCTTGAATGCTGCTTCCATGAATGCTGATGGTTGATCC
>NW_006408856.1:2691769-2695188 GCF_000296735.1 Chrysochloris asiatica | reverse complement strand
GTCTATGTACAGGTTTCTCATGAGCTCAGTTAAGTGTTCCAGAATTCTCCTTACCCTATACATACTATATCTCTAGTCTTGTACCCTAAGGCTTCTTTTTGTTCCCCAAATTCGAAGAATATTGAAAAGGAAATTTACTTGACTAACTCAAGATTGTGGAAACAGTCATTTTGATGTGGAGTAAATCAGAGTGATGAATTCCTTGGGGAAGGGTGATTATGTTGCAGTGAATTTCTAATGTCTCGTCTAAACATAGTCTATGATAGTGGTGGTGTCTGTGTACCACTGAGTTGGTTCTGTCTCATAGAAACCCTGTATAGAGTTTCTGAAATAATATACCTTTATGGGAGCAGCAAGTTTCACATTTCTCCTTCATAGGGGCTGGTAGATTTGAAACTAGCATTGATGTTAACAGCACTGCTTAAAATCCATTACTATACCAGGTCTCTTTAGCCAAAATCTATAGCTGTCACCACATCAATGTTTCTTCCCTGCTGGGTCTCAGTAAGAGAAAGTAGGGAAAGATACTGATATAATGACATGATTCAGCTGTGAATGTTAGCAGAGTAAATTGTAATTGTAAAAACTTTAACCTCTAGCATGAGTTTAAAATGAGTCATCTCAGAAGCATATGTGGGAATCTCACTATCATGAAAGAAGAGCCAGGAGTGAGAGTGTCCTTTGGACCCTGAGCTCCCTGTGCATTGAATCTCTTTGACACAGTAACAGAAAATTGCTATAACAGAGGAGTAATAGAGATGCAGCAGCAGCATAACCTAGATTAAGAGCAGGAGACAGAGCAGAGAACTTTGCAGCCCATAGAGCAAGTAAAGCTGAGTGACTTTGGGCAGAAAGCTTGCTTGTAGAGTGGGCTAGGTACCTCTAAGCACTTAAATGGGGGAACTACCCTTGCTTACCCTTGGAGCTAGAGCTGAATGTCTTCAGGCTGAGTCTTATAATGGAGTAGTGTGCCCTATGGGTATTTTTTAGCAGAGGAGTAGAACAACTGTGTCCTGAGCATTTCTGTTCATGAATTGTAAACAGTTATGTTCCCTAATAAGCCCCATGACTGTGAGTATTGTCTTAGGGTTCTGGATAGTTATTGCAATGGATTACTTAACTCAGTGGATTAGAAAGGGTTGTGAAAATAATGGTTTGATTTATTTATTGCAGTTGATATCAGAAGTAGGGTTTGTTGCAATGGCTCCAGACCCATGGAAGCTTGGGGTTTTGTAAGAGAAAGAATAAAGGAACATGAAAAGTAAAACATTTGATTATTAAATGGCTCTTTGCTTCTTGTTTACTTTAAAGGTTAAAAGTAAAATGTAAACTTAAGACTCTAGATTCATGGAAAGAGAAAGGTTGTATGCTGACAGCCAGGAGGCAGGCTTGCAGAATGTGCCCTTTGGTTGTTTAAATTATTATACATTCCTGAGTGATTCTGTGTGTATACCACCTTGTTCCCACAAAAACAAAACAGACGGATAATAAGCAAATGCTATTGAATGATTATGAATGGAGGAAATAGTAATGAAATTATGAGTGTAAAACTGATGTTCTCCCATGTAAACTAAAGCTCAATTCATAATAAAAACTTAAAAAAAAAAAAGTAATATGTAAGAGATGTTATTCTGGAACTCAGGGGAGAAAGCTGCTACTGGAGTTATGTGAGACAAAAGTCACTTGAATGTTATGATCACAGAGTCAGCCTTCTACCTGTACTTGACTGGGGTCCACTTAATAATTGGTTATGCTAAAAGAGGAGTTAGGAATTGCCAAGAAGTAACAGGTTTTATTTAGAGCCAGCAGCTTATGCATACAGTAAGAGGCTTAGATGGAAACTAGAGCCCCACCTAGAACTACTGATGGAACTGATGGAACCAGTGTTTAAATAAAAAGGCACAGAAAGAAAAATGACTAGCATTTGAATTTCAAGCAAGGAGATTGCTGATGGCTGCTTACAAGCAGAAAAAGACTTTGTCCATCGAAGAAAACCCCATTCTAGGACTTAAAGCAGGCTGAAAGCAGACATCTTGGTATGCTCACAAGTGACCACTGAGGTCCACCTGATGAGTGAAAGTGGCATAGAATGAAGAAATGAGTTGACAGAAGAAGAAGGACATGCTGGTTTGAAATTTGGGGAGTTGTGTGGACTCCTGAGACTATTGACAGTGAGTTAGTTGAGAGCTAAGGCTGAGAGAGTGAAGAGACAGATGATCTAAGTTCAGGGAGGAGTGTGCACACTCCCAAGATTGATGCTGGTACCAATTTGGCCTAGCAAAGATGTCCAAGGCTGAATAGAGCAGAACCCAATTAAATGATGTAAGAGATGTTTGGCACTTTGAGATGGTGTAAATTACTGCACTTTGATGACTTTCTCTGGTCTGTACTTTGCTTATGAATGCAGAAAACTAAATTTCTTACAAGAACAGGAGATTATTTACATGAAGGAATAAGTTTGTCTCCTCAGAGGACTGAGCTGATGGAGACAGGAAATTTAGAAACGGACTATCAAAAATGTTGTTGTTAAATTCCTTGAAGTCAATTCCAACCAACAGCGAACCTGTATAGGGTTTCCGAGGAGCAGCTTGTGAGCTTGAACTGCTGACCTTGCAGTTCAAATGGAACTTTAGTGTATTAATCCATAGTGCCATACCAGGACTCAAGCATAAAGTAGCTGATTTGCAAACTCTCATGGACTTGCTCAGTTGAAATTATTGTGGGAACTATTAATCCATTATGTATGAAAGAGACGATGGCTAAAAGTGAAGGGGTGGTCTGTGGTATAGTGAATTATCTAATGTCTCTTCTATCCATGTTCTATAACTCACAACAAAACATTTCTGCCCTGTTGTGTCTGGGTAAGAGAAACTTGGAAGATATACTGATATGATGGCATAATTTAGCTGTGGATTCTAGTAGAGTTCATTGTAATTTAAAATATTAACATTCAACATGAGTTTAAAGTAAGTTAACTCAAAAACAGGAGTGAGGGGTCTCATTATAATCAAAGAATAAGAGCAAAGAGTGGAGTGTGTCCTTTGGAACCCAGAATCACTGCACATTGAACATCCTCAAATCAGAAAAAAAAAGTTGTTACATAGGAACAGAAGAACAGCAGGAACATAACCAAGAACAAGAGGATGAGACATAGCATTGAACTTCTCAGCACATAGAACAAGTAAAGCTGGATGATTTTTGGTAGGAACAGTGCTTACAAAGTGGGGTGCCTCTGAGCATGAAAATGGGGAAGCTATCTATGCTGATTATAGGAGTTACAGCTGAATGCTTTCAGGCTGAGACTTATGGTGAAGAGGTACTTATGGGCATCAGCTGCTGATTGGAACAACTGTGCTCTGAGCATTTTTGACCATGAATTATCAACTGTTAATTTCCTTAATAAACCCCATAACTATGAG
>NW_006408856.1:2689962-2691294 GCF_000296735.1 Chrysochloris asiatica | reverse complement strand
TGTATAGACCTAGGTAGAAGTTATGTCAAAAAAAATAATAATAATAGCTTCACATTTTGACTTTTTGTTAAATAATTGTTTCTATGATTTTGTAGAAACATGTTTGGACTTACCCTTGAATAAGTTGATATTTACCCTATGTAGATATGAGTTATTTTATCTATGAACTCCAAAGAGAATGAAAATACTATTTTACTTTATATAAAATTATAGGAGGTGGTGTCCATATTTGTTATAATTAAAAAATATATATGTACATATACATGTTTTATCAATTTCCTTCATTTTTAAGTTTTGATTTTGAGCATTGGAAGCTTTTATACTGATTATTGTAAAATCAACAGAATAATTTCAGTCTTCACATGTTCACTCTGCAAAGGGAATACAGTCTGCTTGGGAAATGATTGCTTTTGATGACATACCTATGTATATATTCACTATTCCCAGGAAACATGATCAGAAAATAAGCATAAAAATAAGTCATTGTTATATGAATCTACATTTATTCAATGACTCATCATAAAGCAAATGTCAAGGAAAAAACTGAGATTATGAAATCCTCAGGTGAAACAGTAAACTACTTTTAGTATAATTAAAGAAAAAGCATTCTGAATCTTTTATATTCAAAATCTGGAATTTAAAAATGATACATTCCAATGAGTACTAATAACTTAGATGTATGTTTGTAATATTTGTTATTTTAGTTGTTGTTTTTAGGTACCATCAAGTTTGTACTGACTCTTAGTGACTTTATGCACAACAGAACAAAACACTGTCCAATTCTGGACCAACTTCACTATTGTTGCCATGTTTGAGCCCATTGATGCTGCTACTTTGCCAATCTATCTGGCTGGGGATCTTCCTCTTTTTCTCTGACCCTCCACCCTACCAAACACAATATCCTCCTCCTGTGACTGGTCCCTCCTGTTAATATGCCTGAAGTATGAGAGATGAAGTTTGGCCATCTTGGCCTCCAAGGATCACTCTGGCTGTACTTCTTCAAACATAGATCTATTGGTTCTTTGGCAGCCCATGGCACTTTCAATATTCTCCTCCAACACCATAACTCAAAATCTTCAATTCTTCTATGGTCTTTCATATCTACTGTCCAGCTTTCACATGCATATGAGGTTATTGAAAATACCATGGCTTGGGTCAGTTGTACCTTATTCCTCAAGCTGACATCTTAGCTCTTCAACACTTGAAAAAGGTCTTGTGCAGCAGATTTGCCTAAAGCAAAATGTCATTTGATTTGTTGACTGCAGCTTCTATGAGTGTTGATAGTTGATAAGAAATGTTTTTTATTGGTCCAGTGGTGAGGATTTTTGTTTT
>NW_006408856.1:2688548-2689092 GCF_000296735.1 Chrysochloris asiatica | reverse complement strand
TGTTTTGTTTTTTACAGGAAAAGCCAGGACAGGGGTGTAAAGAGAGGAAGAGAGTTAAAAAAAAAAAAAAACAGGGTAAAATTTAAATTAAATCCTGAAGTTCAGTATAACAGCCAACAGCGGCATCTTGAAATTTCTCAGGCAGTTTTGAAGTCAAGAAGATGAAGAGAGGACATTAAAGTCACACTCATATTAGGCTACAGGTTTTTTGTTTTGTTTTGTTTTTTTTTTTCTCACTCACTCGTCTCCCTTTTCTGGGATTATAGACAACAATATTCAGTCTAGTGTTGACTTGTTGTTGCTTTTCTTTTTTTTGTTGATGCTGTTTTTCTGTTTTATGCTCCCTCTTTTACCTTTGGGGGACTCCTTATCTCCCTATATTACACAAAAAGAGACAACAACTGCTGCCATATAGTCAAGTTACAACCACACTGTATAAAACACAAAAACCCAGATAAGAACCAATACCAACTTCCAGGGAGGCAGACAATACCTGTGAAAGTTATTCTGAGTTAAGCAATAATGCGAGTAAAAAGGGAGCCCC
>NW_006408856.1:2656641-2671000 GCF_000296735.1 Chrysochloris asiatica | reverse complement strand
AAAAAAAAAAAAAAAATGCACCATGACTAAGTGGGATTCATAACAGGGATACAAGGATGGTTGAATGGTAGGAAAACAATGTAATTTAACATATTAATTGAAAAAAGAACAAGAACTACTTGATCATATCAATTGAGCCAAAAAGGTATTTAACAATAGCCAACATCCATTCCTGATAAAAGCACACAACAAAGTATGAATTGAAGGGACATTCCTCAACATAATTAAGAGCATATTTACAAAACAACAACCAATATCACTCTTAATGGAGATAAACTGAAAGCTTTCCATTTGCTAACAGGAACAAGAAATAGATGTCCTTTATCAACACTAGTATTCAATATGTGTTGGGAGTCTCAGCCTGAGTTATAAGGCAAGAAAGGGCAATTAAAGTCATCCAGATTGGCAAAGAGGAAGTAAAACGGTCTGTATTTGCAGGATATGATCCTATACATAGAAAACTCCAAAGGCTCAGCAAAAAACAAACAAACAAACAAAAAACTACTAGTACTCAATGGAAGATTCAGCAAAGTGCCAGAGTACAAGCTCAACATACAACAATCAGTTAAATTTCTCTATACTAATAATGATAGTGCTGAAAAGGAAATTAGGAAAGCAATAACATTTACAATAGCTGTCAAAATGGTGAAATATTTAGAAATAAATATGTCAAGAGAAACTAAAGACCTATACAAAGAAAACTACAAAACAATACTATAAGAAACCAAATGGATTTACAAAAATGTAAAAATATACCATGTTCCTAGATAGGAAGACTTACCATTGTAAACATGTAAATACTGCCCAAAGCAATCTACACATATAACACAAACCAAATCCAGATTCCAATGATGTACTTTAAAAAGATAGAAAAAATGATAAAAAAAACTTTATATGGAAAGGAAAATATAACCAGTTATGCAAAGCACTGCTAGGAATGAAGAACACATTTGGAAGCCTCTAACTCCCTGATTTCCAAATTTAAAACATGGCTACAGTGATCAAAACAGCCTGGTACTGATACAATGAAAGATACATAGATCAATAGAACAGAGTCTATAATCCAGAAATTAACCCATCCACATACAGCCAACTAATCTTTGACAAAGGGCAAAAGTACATTGAATAATCAGGAGATAGTCTCTTCAACAGGTGATGCTGGCAAAACTGGAAATAGATATGCAAAAGATCTAAACAAAACCTTTATCTCACACCATATACAATAACGAACTCAACAAGGATTAAAGACCGAAATGTAAATCCCAGAATTATAAAGGTCATCAGAGGAAAAGTGGGGACAAATTTATAGGCTCTTATACAGGGCACATAGAGAGTATCAAACATTGTGAGAATTGCACAAACAAAATAAGACAAAATTGATGACTGAAACACTCTAAAAATTAGAAACTTGTGTGCACCAAAGGATCTTCCAAAAGAATAAAAAGGGAGCCCCAAAAATGGGAAAAATATTTTGCAACCACATATCAGACAACAGACTAATCTCTAAAATCTATAGTAAACTACAACACCTCTACCAGAAAAAGACAACGCAATTAAAAAATGGGCATAAGATATGAACACACACATCACTAAGGAAGACATTAGGGCAGACAACAAACATATGAAGACATGTTCATGATCATTAGCAAATCAAATCAACAATGGGATATCATCTCACATCAGCAATAATAGCAAAGTTCAAAAAATCAGAGGACAATAAATGCTGATGAGCATGTGAAGAGACTGGGACACTCCTACATTGCTGGTGGGAATGCAAAATGGTTCAACCATTATATAAAACAGTATGAAACTTCCTCAGAAAGTTGGAAATAGAAATACCTTATGATCTAGCAATTGCTCTACTTGGTATATATCCACAACAAATATGAGCCAGAAAAAGAGTAGATATATCCTCACCAATTTTTATCGCAGCACTATTTGTCACAGCAAAAACTTGGAGACAGCTTAAATGCCAATTGATGGAAGAATATATAAAGAAACTTTGGTACATACAATGGAGTATTATGCTACTTTGAAGAATAACAATGAAGCTACAAACCACCACATTAACATGCATGAACCTTGAGGACATTATGCTGAGTGAAAGAAGTCACAAAAGGATGGATATTACATAAGAACATTATTGTAGAATCTTTAAAAAAAAAAGATATTCATACTGCAAGGAAAGAAGAAAAAGTAAACCTTTGTTGATTACACGGGGTGTAAGGGCAGGGAGGGATAGTTCAGGTTAGGGGATAGTCACATCATAATTTGAGTATTGGGGAGGGTAATATACAAGGATATGTAAGGCAATACACAAGAATGGGGACAGGCATGGAAGAACAAGGTAGATAAGGGAACACTTAGTAGGTTTGTATGGGTTATTGGGAAAGAGGTAAATGGTGATGTATCCTTAATCTTGCAAAAACAGGACTCAGAGATACATGGGTCAAGGCATAGCCTGAATGGGTAAAAGAGGGGAAATAATGCTAAGATGCTTGACTGTCTTATGGATATTGATTTCCCTTGCCTACTATATACAAGTGAAAGAGTAAAGTGAAAAAAGTAAAAGAGATACTTGAGAGGCATAGAATGGAATATCAGGAAATATGATTACAGAAAGCTTGTAACACTGTCTTTAGCATATAACTGATTGGAATACCTAAATGATTTTAGAATTTGCCCAATGAAATAGGCTTCTTGGGGAGCATTTGTAGTGTATAGGAGCTTAGTTGGAATATTGAGCCCCATCTAGAACTTTCTGAGGTGGGACATACCCACTTGAAAGAATATGCAGACCAGCCCATAGTGGCTAGAGGAAATAAGACCTTTCTTGAAAGAAAGAACAGCAGGAAAAACCAGAAACAAAACCAAACATGGCAGTTTGTTTGGCTATTATAAGAACAAGCAAGCTGTTCACTAGGAAGCCCTCAAGGCAAGTCATCAAGTCCTTTCAGCACAAACCCACTCCAAGACTGAAACTCAAAGGAAACATACGAGTAGGTATGTAAGGTTGATGGCAACAATATTGGTCTATATATGAGTGGAATTGGGGAAAGTCACCAAAGAAAATGGGCTGAGTTCAACCCTGCTCCATAGACTTCTGTCAACTTTGAGAGGAGGGAGAGAAGAGGATCGCTTGGTCCAAAGTTTGGGGAGACATGGGCAATCCTGGTCCCATGGACAATGACCTACCTACAGAGGGCTAGAGCTGAAAGTGAAGTGTCCAGGTGATAAAATGTGGGGGGAGATGCACAAGAATACTCAATCTTGCAGATAGTACCCATTTGACCTAGCTTCAATGGTTTGATGATCAGACCTTGACTATGAGATAAAGAAATTTGATAAAGGAAGCAAGTGTAAATTGCTACAATTTGATGAACTTGACCTATACTCATGGATGTAGTAGCTCCAAATACCAACTGGGACAGAAGGAGTCATCACATCAAGGATCAAACCCATCCTCTCTGTACACAGGGTTAATAGGGATAGGCAACTTAGATATTGGCTACCTAAAATGAAGAAGGCGGTGGGGGATGGGTAGGGGGGATTATAAAGGCAGAAAGTGACTAGTTTACAAGTTTTCAAGAGTTTAGTTTTAGAGTGTGTGGGAGATGGTAGAATCCCCACTGAATCGTTTTCATCTTTTCTAGATGGGTCTGGTAAAAGCAGATTGGGATAGGATTCATTTGATTTGATAGTAACTGTTATCATGAGTAATTGTCACAATTGGAAAAGTAAAAGTTGTGTAAGGAAAAGAGGGGAGTAGTTAATCTTACATTCCAAGAACAGAGGGCTTTATGACCATCAAGAGAGTAGAGCATGAACAGGCCTTGGGTCCCTAACTAGAGAAGCAGGTAAACCAGAAATAGATGGCCTGATGGCATGGAGACATTGAGCAGCTTAGGACTCTAGACTAAAGCAAAGAGAAAGGCTGTGTGCTGGCATTCCGGAGGCTGACTTGTGGAATGTGCCCTTGTTTGTTTAAACTATTATACATTCCTGCATGTTTTTGTGAACATAAAAAACCCCAAAAATCTAGAGGAGCAAATACTGTTAAAAGATGGTGCATGGAGGGGATAGCCATCTTTGCAATGAAACAAAATACTATAGGTTGAATGAAAAACTGAAACTATCACTCAATTCACAATAAAAGCTGCTTTTTTTTTAAAATGAAAAAAAAAAACAAAACAAAACAAAAGCAGGTTTGATTTACTAGACCCAAATGGTCAAATACCAAAAGAACTGTGGCATAATATCAAGAACATCTTATAGCAGGAAAGCAAAAGTTCATTATAAGCACATGAAACAAGTAAATGACCAAAATGAATGGTCAGAAGAGACTCTGAAATTTAAAGTGAATGGAAGAAACGAGAGAGCCAAAGAGCTAAACTATAAGTTTTCAAAAAGGGCAGCTCGAGAAGACAGTCAAGTGTTAGGATAAAATGTGCAATGACCTAGAGCTACAAAATCAAATGAAAAGAGCATGCTCGGCATATCTGAAGATGAGAGAAATGAAAAAAAAATCAAGCCTCTACCTGTAATATTGAAAGATTCTCAGGGCAAAATATTAAATGATACAGAAAACACCAATAGAAAATGGAAGGTACAAAGTCATTGTACCAAAAAGAAATGATCGATATTCAACCATTTCAAAAAGTACTATGTGATCTAGAATTGATTATATTGAAGTAAGAAGTCCATGCTTCACTGAAGTAGTTGATACAAAACAAGCATACTGGAATTGATGGAATACAAATTGAAATATTTCAACACACTGATGCCACACTGGAGGTGCTCATTCATCTATGCCAAGAAATTTGGAAGACAGTTACCTGGGCAACCAATGGGAAGAGATCGATATTTTGTTCATTTTAAAAAGAGATGATCCAACAGAATGCAGAAATCATTGAACAATATAATTAATATCACATTCCATTAAAATTTTGTTAAAGGCATTTCAAAAATGTCTGCAACAGTACATTGACAGGGAGCTTCCAGGAACTCATACTGTATTAAGAAGAGGACATGGTAGTAGGGTTATGATTGCTGTCACCAGATAGATCTTTGCCAAAAGCAGAGAGTACCATAAAGATGTTAACCTGTCCTTTATCGACTATACAAAGCCATTCGATTACATAACTCATGAAAAGCTATAGATAGCATTGTGAAAAATGTGTGTTATAGAACGCTTTATTGTGCTCATGAGGAACCTGTGCATTGAACAACAGGAAATTATTCAAACAGACCACGGAGACACTGAATAGTTTAAAATTATGAAAAGTATGTCCCAGGGTTGTGTTCTTTCACCATACTTATTCAATCTGCATGCTAAGAAAAGAAATCAAGAAGCTGGAATATATGAAAAGTTTGACATTAGAATTGGAGAAAGAGTTATTAACTTTTGCTATGCAGATAATACAACCTTGCTTTCTATTGAATGGTGAGCCTTTCAAAGCATTATACCACTTGAAGGAGAAAGTCTGTTTCTGTAAACATACAATCTCAGAAACCTTATGTAGTAGTTCCACTCAGCTTCACAGGTTGGAGTCAACTCAACAGCAGTGCATTTGATTAGTTGAGTATCAGGAGATGATCAAGGAAAAACACTATAAGTTTATAGTTTTGTCCCAGGATTCAACTTTTGGAAGATTCATAAGTAATCCATCTGTATGTTGTCTACTTAAGTTTATTTTTCACCCCAGAACTTTTATTTTCATCCTGGACTCCTGCTTCCAGTTTCAAACATGATATAACTAAACCTGCTCCCCAAAATTTCCTCCTCCCACAGGCTTTCCCACTGATAAGATATTAACTCTATTTTGCAGTCGCTCAGTTAAAAAACAAAACAAAAAACCCTGAAATTATCTCTTACAATGCACGTTCAATATTTCTAGAAATTCTGTTCATTTGTTTTTGAAAGTCAATCAAACTTTTCCTTCATCGATACTCTGTTTCAGCACACCTCTCTGGCTTGCATTATTGCAATAGCCCCTTCATTGCTTACTCTCACTCTTCTTCCATATTTGTTCCATATCCACTTTCTACTCCCAACTAGTCAGTTACAGTGAACTTATGCAATTGTATGTTGCACATATCCCATTTGCTTGTTTACCAGATCTCCAAGAGTAAAAGCTAAAATCTGGAAAATAGACTACAATATCCAATCTGATTTGAAATGCATATTTACTTCTAACCACACATGCTACTACTTTCCCTCTCATTTACTCCACTCACACTGTCCTTCTTGCTGCCTTCAGGAAATTTCTTAGCTGAGAAAACTAGGTTTTCTCTCCACATAAAATTATTTCCCCAGAAATCATCTGACTCCTTTAATGATTAAAATCTTTGTTCTAAGTGACTTTCCAATATGGATTATCCTGACCACCTTTTATTAAATGTTAATCATACCCTTCATCTCTAAACTTTCTCCATCTTTCTTTACTTTATTTTACCTTTTGAACTAATTGCATTATAATGTTAACTTGAGTTCCAGTTCTTTTAATTATTATGTTGTTCTGCTTCCAAGACACAACATGGAGTTTAATTAAAAAAAAAAAAAAAAAAAAAAAGTTGAATACAGCCTGACTTACAACAATCCCAAGTGTACCAGCATATAACTGTACTTCATGGAGTCTTCAATGGCTAATTTTTCAGAAGTTGATTTTGTGGCCTTCATTCTGAGGTGCCTCTGGGTGGTCTCAAACTTCAAGTATTTTGTATAGCATCCACAATGAAGTGTGTTTATTATTTGAACATTGGGCTTGCTACAGGATAATAAGTGCTTTGCAAAAGTATACTCAGGGTTACTATGATGATGTTTAAGCAGGACACCTAAACTAGCTTCAGCAGGGGGTTTAGAAATAGTCAAGGATGCTATCCAGAGGAAAAAGGAGTTAAATTTTCATAATTGCAATTGGATTAGTCAGACTAATAAAAATGAAAAAGACATCAAAATAAGAGGGTACAGAGTAAAGACAGGAAGCATTATAAACTTAGGGAACTACCTAAAGTTATAAGGAGCTCTGGTAGCGTAGTGCTTATGAGTCAGGCTGCTAACCTCAAGGTCAGCAGTTTAAATTTACCAGCTTTTCCAAGAGAGAATGTTGAGTCTTTCTGCTCCCAAAAAGATTTACAGCCTCAGAAACCCTATGTAGGGTCACTATGATTTGGAACCAACCCCCAGGCATACCACCGCCACCACCTTAATTACACCATTGTTGCTGTTTTTAGGTACCTTCAAGTTGCTTCTGAATGACTCACAGCAACTTCATGTAAAACAGAACGAAGCATTGCCTGTGTCATCCTAATAATTGTTACACTTTAGCCCATTGCTGCTTCTCTGAGTCAATATATCTCTCATTGAGGGTCTTCCTCTTTTTTGTTGACAATCTACTTTTTCAAGCATCATGCTGTAATCCAGTGACTGGTCCCTCCTAAAATATTTCCAATACAAGAAACAAAGTCTCACCATTCTAGTTCTTAGGGAGCATTTTGGTTGTACTTCTACCAACACACACTTAGTTTTGCTTCTGGCAGCACATGGTGATGGTTATGCACTGTGGAGTCTGTTCCGACTCATAATGATCCTGTACAGGGTTTCTGAGGCTGTAAATTTTTAAGGGAGCAGAAAGCCTCATCTTTTTTCCATGGAACACCTGGTAGTTTTGAACTGCTGACCTTGCAGTTCGTAGCTCTATTCGTAATCACTACGCTACCATAGTACTTTCAATACTCTTCTTCAACACCTTACCTCAAATTTATCAATTCTTCTGAAGTTGTCCTTATTCATTGTTGAACTTACACATTCATATGAGGTTATTGAAAATACCATGGCTTGGGGCAGACACAGTTTAGTACTCAATTTGATATCTTTGCTGTTGAACATTTTAAAGAGGTTTTCTGTAGCAGATCTGCCTAATAATAAAAAATAGGTTGTCTGATTCTTGTCTTCTGCTTCCATGAGTGTTGATTGTGGATCCAAGCAAAATGAAGTCTTTGACAACTTCAGTCTTTTGTCCATTCATCATTATGTTATTTTTGAGTTTCAGTGATGAGGATTTTTGAGTTTCAATCCTTAATGAAGGCTGCAGTATTTAGTCTTCATCAGTAAAAAATTGAAACCCTCTTCACTTGCAGTAAGCAATGTTCTATCATATGCATATTACATGTTGTTAATGAGTCTTCCTCTAATCCTGATACCATGTTCTTTATATAATCCAGGTTCTCTAATTATTTGTACAGCATACTGATTGAATAAGTATAGTGAAATAATACCACACAGTCGCACACCTTTCCTGATTTCAAGTCTTTCAGTATCCCATTGTTTTTTGTTTGTTTTTTTTTTTTTAATAACATTCTATCATACATCATTTCATTGCCATAGTTACCATCCAGTCCATGCATCATTACCCCACCAAAGGGTATATCCTGAAAGCCTGCCCTGCCCCCCCACACACACACACACGGTCCTCAGCACACAGCCTCTTTCCCTCTCTAGATCTCAAGTCCCCAACCACTTCATCTCTTCGTGTCATCTTCTCTGCCTCTGTCTCAGACCTCACTACTTCTCTGGGTAGGGTCCCACTCTCCGCTCTTCTCCACTGATGGTCCCAGGGCCCTCTGCTCCTGGACTGAAAAGTTAAATCATTTGAAAGGCTGCTTACTGATCTTTTGACCAGTTATTTTGAATGGCTGCTTACTGGTGATGTGTTCCTTATGAGCAAATTTAAGTGTTCTGGACAAGTTCCATAGGTTGTCAGTATACACACAGTTAGAGGACTGCATAGTCAATAAAGCACATATAAACATTTCTCTGTTCTTTGCTTTTGGTCAAGATCCATCTCTTATCAGCAATGATGTATGTCATTCCATAACCTCTTGTGAATCAGACTTGAACTTCTACCCAGATAATGCTTCAATATTGCAAATCTCAGCTTAAAATTGAAAGAGCAGCATGTTCTTCCCTTTTGGTTTTCTAATTTCTGGCCTTTATACATTTCATTATAATTCCTGAATTTATGTTCTCGAAGTAACTTTTTGAAATTTTCAGTTGAATACTTTTACTCCTCAATTTCTTCCACTCATTTTAACATCTTTACACTGGAAAGCAAGCTTCAGAGTCTCTTCTGAGAACCATTTTGGTCTTTTGTTTTTTCTGCCTTTTTATTGACCTTTTGCTTTCTTCCTGTATGATGTTCTTTATGTCATCCCACAACTCTTCTGGTTTTTGGACATTAGTGTCTGATGTATCAAATCTGCTCATGAGATGGGCCCTAAACTCAGGTGGGATATGTTTAAAATAATATTTTGTATAATATGGACTTGTGTTAATTTTCTTCAGCTTCAGCTGGAACTTGGATATAAGCAATCGATGATGTGTTCCACAGTGAACAGCTAGACTTGTTTTAGATGCTGTTGCTGAGTTTTTCCACAATTTTTAAACTATAGATATAGTCAATTTGATTCCTATATATTTCATCTGGTCACATTTGTTTGTATGTTGTTTAAAAAGGATATTTGCAATGAAAAAGTCACGGGTATTTCAAAATTATATCATGTGATCTCCATCATCAATTTTATCATGAAGTCATCTATTTCAATTTCTAATTCTACCTCTTTGCTTCCAAATTTTGTATTGCAATCACTAGTTATTATTAATACATCCTGAGTTCATGTTTGATAAATTTCAAACTAAAAAGTTGGTAGAATTCTTCAGTTTCATCATAACTAGCTTTTGTGATTGGTGGGCAAATTTGAATAATATTGGTATTAACTGACATTCTTTCAAGGCTTATGAATATTATCCTATCACAAACAGCATTTCATTTCAAAATAAATTTTGAAATGTTCTTTTTGACAATGAATGTGATGCCATTTCTCTTAAATTTGCCCATCAGGCATAGTCATCGATATGATTGTCAGATTCACATTAGTCAATACCAGTCCATTTAAACTCATTAATGCCTAGAATTGGATCCACTATGAAAACTCATGTAAAGAGGGAAATAATCAAACAATATATTGCATTAGACAAGTCTGATACACAAGACCTTTTTAAAGTTTCCAAGAGTAAACATGTCAGTTGAGAACTAAGGTGTGCCTGAACAAACTATGGCATTTTCAATAGACTCATATGCCTCAAAAATTTGGACAATGAAAAGGGAAGGCCAGTTGAAATTTAGTACTAGAAAGCAAAAACCTTCTTTGTATACAGGTGCTCAGAGACAGAAAAGCTGACTGGTAACCACTCTGAGAGACACTAGTTTATTACATAAAAGAAAATAATAGACAGTGTACTGACAGGGAAAGATGCTGACCAGGATTAACAGTGCTGTTTCAAGATATTATGTACAGGATGGGCTTGAGGAACTCTTTCTTAGGCAAAGTGGTGAGCAAGCCTCATGCAGAGAAGAAGGGAATGAATGAGGAAAGTCATATTTTTCCTTGAACCTTATGGAAAAACAGAAAACTATTCCAGCTCCAGATGCTTGCTACTACTTAGTAGATAAGTGACTTGTCTACAAGAACACTGATTTATGGTGTGCAAATATATGGATGTATGATGGAGGGTAATGTTGTTGTTGTTGTTGTTGTTAAGTGCCTTCGAGTCGGTTCCGACCCATAGCGACCCTGTACAGGGTTTCCGAGGGTGTAAATCTTTACGGGAGTAATGTTGTTGTTAGGTGCTGTCTATTCAATACCAACTCATAGCGACCTTTTGCACAACAGAACAAAACACTGCCTAGACCTACGCTAACCTCACAAACATTGCTACGCTTGAGTTCATTACTGCTGCCACTGTGCCAATCCATCACGTTGGGGATCTTCTTTTTTTTCACTGGCACTCCACTTTACCAAGCATTATGTCCTCTTTCAGGGATTGTTCCATGTAGTCATGTGTTCAAAGTTTAAGAGACAAAGTTTCACCATCATGCCTTCTAAGGAATCTTCTGGCTGTAATTTTTATAACACAGAGTGGGTTGCCTTTTTGGAATTTAATGGTAATTTTAGCATTCTCAACAACACTACAGTTCAAATTAATAAATTCTTCTATGGTGTCCTTTATTCATTGTCCAAAGTTCACATGAATATGACATTACTGAAATTACCATGATTTGGGTCAGGTGCATCTTAGTCCTCAAGCTTATTTATTTACTGGTTACCGGCACTTAACAACAACAACAACCATTTTAAAGAGGTCATGTGCAGTAGATATGCCTAATGCAATAGGTTGCTTGATTTCTTGACTGCTGCTTCTATGAGTGTTGATAGATGATCTGAGCAAAATGAAGTCCTTGACATGTTCAATCTTTTCTCCATTTATCTTAATGTTATTTATTAGTCCAGTGTTGATGATTTCTGTTTTCTTTACATTGATGTGCAAGCAATATCTAAAGCTATGATCTTTGATCTTCATAAGCAACGTTTTTAAGTCCTCTTTGAATTCAACAAACAAGGTTGTATCATCTGCATATCAGAATTTGTTAAAGAGTCTTCCATCAATCCTGATGCCAAGTTCTTCTTCATATAATCCAGCTTCTTGAATTACTTGATTTGCATATAGATTGAATAAACATGGTGAAAGAATACAACCATGGAAATAAACTTCTTGATTTTATACAGTTCAGTGTTCCTTGTTCTGTTTGAACAAATGCCTCTTGGTATATGTACAGGTTCCTCATGAGCACAATTAAGTGTCCCAGAATACTCAAACTTTAGAATATTGTCCATAGCTTGTCATGACCCACACAAAGAAATTGATTGCATAGTCAATAAAGCAGAACTAAACATATTTCTGGTATTTTATGTTTTCAGCCAAGATCTATCTGCATTAAGCAATGATACCCATTCATCCAAGTTCTCTTATGAACCCAGTTTGAACATATGGCATTTAAATTACAATGTACTATTGTAACCAAATCTGAGTTATAATCTGTCAGTTTGTAATACTGTAGAGGCTTGCAGGTTACTGTCATTCTGGAAGTTATGCCAAGGGTAATTCAAATACTATCAGGGTCACCATTGGTAGAAAGGTTTCAGCTGAGCTTCCAGAGAAGAAAGACTAGAAAGGGGGAGAAACTGACTACTTCCAAATATTTAATGACTGAAAACCTTACGAATAGCAATGGAACACCGTCAGCACCAAAATATTGAATGTTGAAACATGATCAAGACCATCAGATTATTATCAGATATAGTGACAGATGATGAACACTTTAGGTTGGAAGGCAATCAAGCAGAGTTGACTGTGATGATGCTAATGGAGTAAAACCTCTGGGACCTTCATTTTCTGACAGAGCACAACTCAAATGAAGAGAAACATTCCTTAATAATCAGAACATGCAATGTACAAAATATGATTCTAAGAAAATTAGAAATTATAAAAAAAGAAATGGAAGCACAAATATCAACATCCTAGGCATTAGTGAGCTGAAATGGATTGCTTTGGGACATTTTGAATCTGAAAATCACATGGTTACTAGGTCAGCAATGACAAATTAAAGAAGAGTGGTGTTGCATACATCATCAAAAAGAACATATCAAGATCAGCATTTAAGTACAATGCTGTCTGTGATACAATAATGTCTGTACATTTACAAGGAAGACCAGTTATTATCATTTTAATTCAAATTTATGCATCAAAAGCTAAAACCAGCTATGATGAAACTGAAGAATCCTTCCAACTTCTTCAGTCTGAAATTGATCACACATGCAATCAAGATGTATTGATAGGTACTGGCAATTGGTTGGAATGCAAAGTTGGAAAAAAAAGAGGAAGTATCAGTAGTTAGAAAATATGCCCTGGGTGATAAAAACAATGCTAGAGATTACATGATAGAATTTTTCAAGACTAATGACTTCTTCATTGTAAATACTATTTCTAAGCACACAAAATAGTACTATGCAAATTAATCTCAACAGCTGGCATACACAGAAATCAAACTCTCTGTGGAAAGCAATGGTGGAAAAGGTCCATATCATCAGCCAAAACAAGGCTAGCGGCAGATTTTGGAACAGACCATCAATTACTTATATGCCAATTCAGAATGAAACTGAAGAAAATTAAAACAAGTTCACATTAGCCTAAATATGAATATATCCCACCTGAAGTAAGTCGTCATCTGAAGAACAGATTGATATACTGGACACTAAGGACTGAGAACCAGAAATCTTGTGGGATGACATAAAGAACATCATACAGGAAGAAAACAAAAGTTCATTAAGAAGACAAGAAAGAAGGAAAAGACCTATACTGATGTAAGAAGAGACTCTGAAACTTGCTTTCCAGTGTAGAGATGCTAAAGCGAATTGAAGAGGTGAGAAGATGCAAGAGATAAATAGAAATTTTGAAAGGGCAGCTTTCAAATTTTGAAAAGGCACCATCCAATGTTATATGAAATGTGTAAAAACCTGGAGTTAGAAAACCAAAAGGGAAGAACACATTCAGTATTTCTCAAGTTGAGGAAAGTGAAGACTTGTGGTATGAAGGAAGTCCATGGACAAAATATCGAATTATGCAGAAATGATCAAAGAAGATTGAAGGAATAAACAGAGTCATTGTACCAAAAAGAAATCATTGATGTTCAACAATTTCAAGAAGTAGCATATGATCTATGCTGTTGTTGTTGTGTTAGGTACCATCGACTTGGTACCAACTCATAGTGACTTTATGCACAGCAGAATGAAACACTGCCCAATCCTGAGCCAACTTCACTACTGTTGCCACACTTGAGTACATTGATGCCGCCACATGGACAATCAATCTCTTTGTGGGTCTTCCTCTTTTTCTCTGACCCTCCACCTTACCAAACATGTTATCCTTTCCCAGTGGATGGTCCCTCCTGACAATGTGTCCGAAGTATGAGAAACAAACATTGGACATCCTGGCCTCTAAGGAATACTCTGGCTGCACTTCTTCCCAAAAGGATCAATTGGTTCTTTTGGAAGCCCATAGTATTTCAATATTCTCCTCCAAAACCGTAACTCAAAAGCATTAATTCTTCTACAGTCTTCATAATTCACTGTCCAGCTTTTGCATGCATATGAAGTTATTGAAAATACCATGGCTTGGGTCAAGTGCACCTTAGTTCTCAAGCGGATATCTTTGCTCTTCAACACTTGAAAAAAAATTTGTGCAGCAGATTTGCTTAATGCAATACGTGTTTGATTTCTTTCTTGCTTTTTTTATGTTTTATTGTGAATTATGTGATAGTTCACATGGGAGAACATTAGTTTTATATTCATCCTATTGTATATCGTTTAATTGCCATGGTTACAACCCCTCCATGTATCATCAACCAACCAAAGGCTATACGCTACAAGCCTGTCCCACAGTCATCAACACACAGCCCCTCTC
>NW_006408856.1:2653791-2655882 GCF_000296735.1 Chrysochloris asiatica | reverse complement strand
TCCAGTCCTCTGTGCTTATGTCACTGACTCTGGGCCTAAGAGTTCCCAGGTCTTGCCACACTGCTGGCCAACCAGGTCTCCACCCGGGTTCACAAGAGTCTACTAAGTATTGTAGGGCTTAACTCACAGCTTCATTGCTGTTTTTTCCCCTTACTTTCCCTTATTGGTGATGAACGTGGTCACCGATAATCAGAGTGTGTATTCCCATTGAGTGTTAGTCTTGGAAGGTGGTTTGCCTGAGATGACCCGTCCACTTGCCTTTATGTCTCCTGGGCAAGGAACTTGCTCTTTTTGTGGTAATCTGTTGGTCTGCCTATATTGTTTTGTATTTTTCCTGTCAGTTTTTCTTTCAAATTGTATCTTCTGCTCTTCTAGCTGCTCCAGGCTGGTCTGCCTGTCCTTTCAAGTGGAAATTACCCCCCTCTAAAGATTCTGGATGCTGTTCAGGATTCCACTTACAGTCTTATGTATTGCAGAGGATCGAGCATCGTCAGGATGCCTCCTTACCTGAGCATGTTGTAGCCGCATTTTGGGTATTTCAATCAGTTATAGGCAGAAGACTGACTTACAAGCTTTCTATGGTGATATTTCTGGCTATTTCTTTCTCTCCCCTTCCAGTGTCTATTTTAAAATGGTATATAAGGGAACACAAGATTCAAAAGACAGCCAAGCATCTTAACATTATTTCCCCCACTCCCCATTCCAACCATGTCTCAACCCTATATTCCAGAGCCATTTTTCCAAGGATGTTCATACATCATTCTTTATCTCTGTCCCACTTAGTTCATGCAAACCTGCCTAATTGTTCTCCCATCATTTTGTTCTTTCATTACCCTCCCCCTTATTATACATTGTCTCCCTCCCCAGCACCCAAACTATCCTGTGTCAATTCACTTTCCTGTGCTCCACCTTCCCCTCCCTCACCTCACCCCACCCCCTACATCCCAGCAACCAGCAAAGAATCCGCCTCTCTTTAGTATGGGTTCTTTTTCTTAGTCTTTTACAGTACTGGTCCTATGCAGCATTTCAGCTTTTGTGACTGACTAATTTCACTCAACATAATGTCCTCTAGGTTCATCCATGTTATGTGGGGGCTTGCAGGTTCCTTGTTATTTTCAAGGTAGTATAATATTCCATTGTGTGTATGTACCACAGTTTGTTTATCCATTCTTCAGTTGATGAGCACTTTGGCTGTCTCCATCTTTTTGCTATTGTAAATAGTGCTAGTATGAACATTGGTGTGCATATATCTACTCTTGTTATGGTTCTTATTTCTTGTGGGTAAATACCAAGTAGAGGAATTGCTTGGTCATAAGGTATTTCCATCATCAACCTTCTGAGAAAGCACCATATTGCTTTTCAGAGAGTTTGGACCATTTTTCTCTCCCACCAGCAATGCAGGACTGTCCTAGTCTCTCCAGATCCCCACCAGCATTTATTGTCCTCTACTTTTTTTTATTTTTACTGTCATTGCTGGTATGAGATGATATCTCATTGTTGTTTTGATTTGCGTCTCTCTAATGGCTAGTGATCGTGAACATTTCTTCATATGTTTGTTGGCTGCGTGGATCTCCTCTTGGTGAAGTGTCTGTTCATGTCCTGTGCCCATTTTCTAGTTGGGTTATTTGTCTTTTTGTTGTAGAGGTGTTGTAGTTTCCTACACATTTTAGAAATGAATCCCTTGTCTGATGTGTCATTGCAAAAGATTTTTTTCCCATTCTGTGAGGTCCCTTTTTACTCTTCTGGTGAAGTCGTTTGATGCACATAAGTTTTTAATTTTTAATATGTCCCACTCATCTATGTTGCCTACTTTTGTTTGTGTAGTTTTTGAAATGTTTTGTAGTCTGTGTATTCCTTGAAGTAGGGCCCTCACATTTGTCCTGATTTTTTCATTGTTGGCCTTCATAATTTGGGAATTCACATTTAAGTGTTTAATCCATGTTGAGTTGTTTTTTGTATAAGGTGTGAGGTGAATTTTTTGTTTCAATCTTTCATATATTGCTTTCCATATCTGCCAGCACCATCTGTTGAAGAGACTATTACCTCCCCATGTGATATGTTTAGGTGTTTTGTCAAAAATCAGTTGGCTGT
>NW_006408856.1:2651020-2652535 GCF_000296735.1 Chrysochloris asiatica | reverse complement strand
GGGAGTGAGAGGTTTCCAACCTTATTCCTCTTAAGCAGTGCTTTGCTTATCCTGAGTCTCTTACCATTCCATATATAGTTTGTAATTGTTTTAATCTATCTCTTTGAACAATGTATGAACCACTAGGCTGCAATCTGCATTGGGATTGCGTTATATGTGTAAATTGCTTTTGGAAGTTTAAACATTTTCACAATGTTAAGTCTTCCTATCCAGGAGCATGGTACGTTCTTCCATTTTTGTAGGTCTGTTTTGGTTTCTTGTAGTTTTCTTTGTATAAGTCCTTTGTTTCTCTGGTTACATTTATTCCTAGATATGTCATCCTTTGGGCGGCTATTGTAAATGGTATTGCTTTCCTAATGTCCTTTGCAACGCCATTGTTTATGGTATAGAGGAATCCAACTGATTTTTGTATGTTGATCTTATATCCTTCCACTTTGCTGAATCTTCCATTGAGGTTCAATAGCGTTTTTACTGAGTCTTTGGGATTTTCTACATACAGTATCATGTCGTCTGCATATAGAGAGAGTTTTACTTCCTGTTTTCCATTTTGGATGTCTTTAATTTCCCTGTCTTGCCTTATAGCTCTTGCTAATTTTTCCAGCACAATATTGAATAGGAGTGGTGACAAAGGGCATCCTTGTCTGGTTCCTGTTTGCAGAGGGAAGACTTTTGTTTCTCTCCATTGAGAGTAAGGCAGGCTGTTGGTTTTGTGAATATGCTGTTAATTATGTTGAGGAATTTCCCTTCAATTCCTATTTTGTTGAATGTTTTTATCAGGAAAGGATGTTGGATTTCATCAAATGCCTCTTCTGAATATGGCTTGACCTCAGAAAGTTCTCTGTCAATGTATGATTGTAGTAGCTTCTGTATTAACTTTAGCAAATCTTTACTCACAGGAGATATCAAAGATATCGTACAATGACTTTCACATTCTGTTGGGTCACCTTTCTTAGGAATGGGCACAAATATGGATCTCTTCAAATCAGTCAGCCACATAGTTTTTTTTTTTTTTCCAAATTTCTTGGCAGAGATGGGTGAGTGCCTCCTGTGCCACCTCACTTTCTTGAAAGATTTCAGTTTGGATTCCATCAGTTCCTGATGCCTTGTTCTTTGTCAATCCCTTCAATGCACCTGGGACTTCCTCCATAAGTATCGTTGACTCATGATCATATGCTACCTCTTAAAATGGTTGAACATTAACCATTTCCTTTGAGTACAGTGACTTTGTCTATTCCTTCCATCTTCTCTTGATTCTTTCTGTGTTATGCAATAATTTGCCCAGAGAATCTTTCAATAACAAAAGTTGAGGCTTTAATTTTTTCTTCAGTTTCCCCAACTTGAGAAATGCTGAGCATGGTCTTCCTTTTTGTTTTCTGATTCCAGATCATTGCACATTTTATTATAATGATTGGCTTTGTGTTCTTGATCTGATCTTTGAAAATTTTTGTTCAGCTCTTGGACGTCCTCATTTCTTCCATTTGCTTTAGCATCTCTATGCTGGAGAGCAAGTTTCAG
>NW_006408856.1:2648180-2650164 GCF_000296735.1 Chrysochloris asiatica | reverse complement strand
TGGATGTTTACAGCTGTTTCTCTTCATTTTAAGTTTTAGTCCATCAGCAAATGAAGGTTCTGTGTGCTTTTCTTCCCCAAGCTTAACTCTATTTATGTCATCATGGTCAACTTTACTTTGAGGAGGCATTTTTTTTTTTTTCCCTGTCGCATTCTGAGTGCCTTCCCACCTACCACTCCTGTATCTGACAGTGTTTCTCTGCTATTCATAGAGTTTTCAGTGACTAGATATTCGGAAGTAGTCGCCACTCTTTCTTCCTAGACTGTCTTTGTCTGGAAGCACATCTGAAACCTGTCCACCATGGGTGACCCTGCTGGTATTTAAAATACTGGTAGCAAAGCCCTCAGAATCACACCAACTCAATCCACCACAGCACAACAGACAGACGAATGGTGGCCATTTGGTTTTAAGTTGATACTGTCACTTTAAATTTCGATGTCAATGTTGATACAATCCTGATATAATGCAATCAAGATGTTCTCTTGATACTATCAATCCTGATACAATCAAGATAAGCTCTCCCAAGGTGACAGCTCATGGAACAGCTGAGTGTCTTGATCCAGAAAACAATGGATTTCTGGGTTCTACTGCAAATTTCACAGCTGTAAACCTTCCAATCCTCCGATCATCCGATCCTCCAAACGTACCTTTATATTTGTTTTGGAGTTCCAACACCATCTTGTGAGCCCTCTTGTCCCTGTATTCCGTGTTATTGTTGATGGAGCTCCTCACTACACATCTACCCGATCTGCCATCTTGAAGTTGCAAGGCCTGGTAGTGTAGTGGTTAATATCTGGCTGCGAACCCGCGATCAGCAGCTTGAATCCACCAGGCCTCCAAAAGAAAGAGAGGAGGCTTTCTGTTCCTTTCAGTTAAAATGTACTTGGAGTCTGGCACATTAACCCACAGCACCGCACCAGGACTCCGAATCTTGCTGTTCGAAGACTTGCTATTGCTCGAAGATCTCGCTGCTGCTCGACGATCTCTCTGCTGCTCGACAATCTCGCTGCTGCTTTACAGTAGGTGCATGGATATTATCCTATCACAGACAGCTTTGTACTCATGACTGATCTGGATATGTTATTTTTGACAATGAATGCAACACCATTCCTCTTCAATTTATGATTTCCCTCATAGTAAACCATGTGGTCATCAGATTCAAAATGGCTTAGTAATGCCTAAGATATCGATGTTTATATGTTGCATTTTATTTTTGACAACTTCAATTTTCCCAGATTCATACTTCATGGATTCGATGTTCCAATTTTCAAAGGATGTTTACAGCTATTTCTCTTCATTTTGAGTTGTGCCTCATCATCAAATGAAGGTCCCACAGACTTCTTTCCCACAGGCATTACTCCATTTGTATCATCATGGTCAACTCTACTTTGAGGAGCCATCTCTTCCCCAGTTACATTTTGAGTGCCTTCCAACCTGAAGTGCTCATTTACCAGCACTGTATCTGACTGTGTTTCTGTGTTATTCATAAGGTTTTCTGTGACTAAATATTCAGAAGTAGTTCGACACTCCTTGATCCTAGTCTCTCTTCATCTGGAAGTTCATTGAAACCTGTCCACCATGAATGACCCTGTTGTTGTTGTTTTTATGTGCCATGGATCTTTTCCAAACTCATAGCGACTCTGTACAGGGTTTTCGAGGTTGTAAATCTTTAAAGGAGTAGAAAGCCTCATCTTTCTCCTGCGGAACAGCTGGTAGTTTCGAACTGCTTACCTTACAGTTCACAGCCCAATTCGTAACCACTACACTACCATAGTTTCTTATGGGTGACCCTGCTGGTATTTAAAATACCGATGGCATAGTTCTCAGAATCACAGCAACACACAAGCCACTACAATATGACAAACTGACAGATGAATGGTGGATATTATCTATGTTGTTGTTGTTGTTATGTGCCATCGAGTCGGTTCTGACCCATAGCGACCCTGTATAGGGTTTCCGAGGGTGTAAACCTTTACGGGAGTAG
>NW_006408856.1:2645668-2648080 GCF_000296735.1 Chrysochloris asiatica | reverse complement strand
GAGTCGGTTCTGACCCATAGCGACCCTGTATAGGGTTTCCGAGGGTGTAAACCTTTACGGGAGTAGAAAGCCTCATCTTTCTCCCGCAGAGCACCTGGTAGTTTCGAACCGCTGACCTTAAGGTTCGCAGCCCGATTCGTAACCACTACGCTACCAGAGCTCGGATATTATCTATAGCCAATGATAATAAAGAAAGAAGAATGAGGTGGATTGAAGAAATTTACAAAGAACAAGGAAATATTAGTAGGCGGAGTATAAACTGAAGTCTTTCAAATAACTGATGTGGCACTTGAGACTCTCACTCATCTATGCCAAAAAATTTGGAAGACAATTTTCTTGTCTCTTCAAATTTTGAAGTAATTGATACTTCCAAAAAGAGGTGTGCCAATGAAATGCAGAAATCATTGAGCAATATTATTGATATCCATGCCAGCAAAGATTTACTAAACATAATACAAAAATGGTTGCAACCATATATTGATAGAAAACTTCCAGAGGCTCATGCCAGATTCAGAAGTCAGTGGTGATCGAGGGATATCATTGCCGATGTCAGAGGGATCTTTGCTGATAGCAGAGAATAACAGAAAGATGTTTACCAGTGCTTTATTGACTATGCAAAAACTTTTAATTGTGGGTATCATGAAAAGCTATGGGAAGAATGAGTATTCCAGAACACTTAATTGTGCTCATGAGGAACTATACAAAGACCAAGAGGCAGTTGTTCAAGTAGAACAAGGCAACTCCAAATGGTTTAAAAGTAATAAAGTTGTGTGCCAAGTTTGTCTTCTTTCACCATTATTAGTCAATTTATATGCTGAGCAACTAATCTGAAAACTGTATTATATGAAGAAAAACATGGCATCAGTATTGGTGAAAGACTCATTAACACCCTGCAAAATGCAGATGATACAACTTAGCTTGCTGAAAATGAACAGGACTCAAAATACTTACAGATGAACATCACAAACCCTAGTCATCAGTATGGGCTACACCTCAGTATAAAGAAAACCTTAATCCTCACCACTGGACCAACAAAAAAACATCTATATAAATGGAGAAAAGATTGAAGTTGTCAAAGACTTCTTTTTGTTCAGATTAACCATCAACACTCATGGAAGCAGCAGTCAAGGAATTTACAACCTATTGCAGTAGGCATATCTGCTGTACAAGATCTCTTTTAATGTTTAAGAGCTAAGATATCAGTTTGAGTATTGAGGTGCATCTGTCCGAAGCCATGGCTTGTAAATAAACTCATATGCATATAAAATTTGGACAACTAATAAGGAACACCATAGAATAATTGGTTTGACTTATGGTGTTGTAGGAGAATATTGAAATTACCATGGACTGCCAAAAGAACAAACAGATCTGTGTTGAAAGAAGTACAGCTAGATGGTTTCTTGGAAGTCAGGATGGCCAGACTTCATCTCTGACTATCAGAAGAGACCAGTCCCTTTAGAAGGCTCCAATGTTTTGAAAAGTGAAAAATAAGAAGATCCCCAAAGAGATGGGTTGGCACTGTGTCATAAGTAATAGACTCAGGCATATCAAGAATTGTGAGGTAAGCCCAGGACTAGACAGTGTTTGTATTTTTGTGCATAGTGTCGCTATGAGTTGTTACTGACTTGATGGCATCTAACATAAGAAACATCTAGCAAAATTCTATATGAATAGAGATATTATTTATATAGTTGTATGATTTCTGCATTCAAGTGGGTAACCTTTCTTTGAATGGCCACATATATGGATCTCTTCCAATTAGTTGACCAGATAGCTGCCGCCCAAATTTCTTGGCATAGATGAGTGAGTGCCTCTAGTGCTGCATCAATTTCTTCAAAGATTTTAATTTATATTGCATCAAATCTCCAAGCCTTACTCTTTGCTTGACTTCAGTGCCCTTGGACTTTTTACTTTATTGGTTCCTGATCATATGCTACCTTACGAAATGACTTAACATTAACAATTTATTTTTGAAGAAGTGGCTCAGTGTATTCCTTCCATCTACTTGTGATGCTATTTTTAGACCATTCAATATCTTATATATATTATTTTTTAATGTTGCAACTGAAGGCTTGATTTTTTTCTTCAGTTTTTCAGCTTGAGAAATATTGAGTGTGTTCTTTACTTTTGATTTTCGAATTCTAAGTCTTTGCACATCTCATTATACTATTTAAATTTCTTTTGTTAAGCTTCCCCTTGAATTTTCCCATTCGTCTCATTAACCTCCTCATATTGTACTTTTGCTCTAGTACCTCTATGATGGTTAGTAAAATTTCAAGAGATACCATATGAACAAGAGCCAATGATACTCAAAGAGGAAGTCCAAAGTGCATTGAAAGAAGTGGCAAAGAACAAGGCACCAAGAATTGATGGAATAAAAATTGAAATATTTCAGGAAAGTGAGACGGCACA
>NW_006408856.1:2642389-2643643 GCF_000296735.1 Chrysochloris asiatica | reverse complement strand
TCAATTACTAGTAATTTTCAATACATTTTGATTACATGTTTGATCAATTTCAGAATGAGGAATTTGGTAAAATGTTTCATTTTCATCATCACTGGCTTTAGTGGTTAGTCCATAAATTTGAATAATTTATTTCCTGATCGACCTTGTATGCGCATGGATATTGTCTTCTCACAATGTTGTACTTCAAGTTAGATCTTGAAATGTTCTTTTTGATAATGGATGCTATACTATTACCCTTCAATCTGTCAGTTAACAACAACTGTTTTTAAGTTCCTTCAAGTAAGTTCCAACTCACAATCACCCTGTGTAGGGTTTCTTAAGAATGGTTTTTGTATTTGAACCACCAACTTAGCAGTTCATATTGACTTTGACATTCTGTGAATTATCCCACAGCACAACACCAGTAATATAAAGACTGTTATGTAAAGAATAAATTTCATAAAATTGACAAAAATTATTATTTATTCATCATTATAAAAATGTGCTAATATTTGAACTGCTAAACATAGAATTATTAAAGGAAGCTTAAAATTGTAAAATACAATAGCGTTTAGTGTGGGGATTATGATTTCTGGCTGAGGGAGTCCAAGCTATCCCATTATAGACCAGAAGTCAGTAAACTCCCCCCAAAATAAATTGATAAAAATAAAATTGAGGAATGCTCTTTAGCAATTGATGATATGCCATTGACAAAATCTTGCTTACTTAAAGGAGAACTAGAAATACTTACTGATGAAGATCAAAGAATACGGCCTTCAGTATGAATTACAAATCATTTTAAAGAAAACTAAAGTCTTTGCAGCTGTGCCAATACACAACATCATGAGAAACAGAGAAAAGATTGCCGTTGTCAAGGTTTTAATTTTACTTAGGTTTACAATCAATGCTCATTAAAGCGGTAGTCAAGAAATCAAAGAACATATTGCTCTAAAAGATCTCTTTAAAGCGTTAAGGAGCAAGGATATCACCTTGAGAATGAAGGTGCACCTGGACCTAGCCATAATATTTTCAATCACCTTATATGCATGGAAAAGTTGGACAATGAATAAGGAAGACTATAGAAGAGTCAATGCATTTCAATTATGGTGTTTTCATAATTATGGACTTCCATAAGAACTAATAAATCTATCTTGGAATAGGTATAGTCAGAATGGTCTTTAATAGCAAGGAGGATATATTTCATACAACAGACTTTGGACATGTTTTTAGGAGGGATCAGTCCCTGGAGAAATATATCATACTTGGTAAAGTGGA
>NW_006408856.1:2631242-2634689 GCF_000296735.1 Chrysochloris asiatica | reverse complement strand
CATCTGGGTTAAACTGATTATATTCAGAGGTGATTTAATGGGGCTGCCACTGATTAACCCAGGGTCTGTGTATGCTGTCCCCAGCAATTGCTGACTTTTTATCATATGCTAACTTGTAACATGGTTGAACATTGACCATTTATTTTTAGTACAATGACTCTGTGTACTCTTTCCATCTTTTTGTTTATGTTTTCTGCATCATTAAATATTTTATCTACAGAATGGGTCTATATTGCAAGTTGAAGCTTGAACTATTCAGTTCTCTAGTTTGAGAAATGCTTAGTGTGTTCTTCTCTTTTTGTTTTCTAAATTCATGTCTGCACATTTCATTTTCATAGTTGAATTTGTCTTCTCAATCTATCCTTTGAAATTTTGTTAATTACATTTTTTACTCGTTTCTTTCATTTGCTTTAGCATCTCTGTGCTGGAAGGCAAGTCTCACCGTCTTGTCCAACATCAATTTTGGTCTTTACCTTCTTAATGACCTTTTTAATTTTTTCCTATATTATATTGTTGATATCAACCCATAACTCTTAAGGTGTTTCATCATTAGTGTCTAATGCATTGAATCTGTTCTTGATTCAATCCCAAAATCCATGTGGGAGATGTGAAAAGTCAAATTTTATCTCTCACGGACTTGTTTCAATTTTTTTCAATCTCAACCTGAACTTTCATCAGTACAATTGATTCTCTATTATTTGTCCCTGATATTTGTTTGACTGATGATATGGAGCTTTAATACCATCCCTTTGCACAAATGTAGTCAGTTTGATTTCTGCATATTTCATCTGTTGTGGTCCATGTGTATAGTTGTATTTTATGTTGTCTATAATCGGTATTTGCAATAAAGACATCATTGGTCATTCATAATTATATCATGGGATGTCCAGCATCATTTTTATCACCAAGGCCATATTTTCCAACTACTGTTTTTTCTCTTTGTTTTGAACTGTAGGTTTAATTTAAGAGGACATTCTAATCACCAGTAATACCAATACATCTTGACAGCAAGTTTGATCAACTTTAAACTGAAGAGTTTGGTGGAAATCTACAATTTCATCATTAATGGATTTGGTGCTTCGTGCTTAAATTTGAATAAGAGTGGTATTTAATGGTCTCCCTTTAGGAGACATGAATATCATCCTTTTTATTTTTTTTAATTCTTTATTGTAAATTTAGTGAAGATTTAAAGGCTAGATCATCAGTTTTACATTCAACAAATCATTACAACGATTATGATCTGCTCCATGCACCATCAGCTAACAGTATTTACCTCTACTACTTTTTAAAAAAATATACATAAACCATATTTAAAATATATGTTCATTCAAAGGGCACATTTTGCATGACAGCCTGCTCTCCTCAGGCACACTGCTTTTCTCAGTCCATGGACCTATACTGCTCTTTTTCTCCATGCCATTACCCTTGCCTCTAACTCTGCTGTTGCTACATTTCTGGTTATGATCCCTTGCTCCTCTCATGCACCTCTTAGTAGAGGGAGTGGGGGGCGGGGCTTTAAAGTCATGAAGTGGCTCACTTACAAGCTTTCATGAGGACGATTAGTGTTTAATGAGGGATAAGATAGAATCCATACTTAATAGTTTTCTATTTTTTTTATTCTTTTCTAGTTTTCTAATACTTTTCCAGATGGATCTGGTGATGTTGGGATTACAGTTCTATGATTCAATTGTGAGTAATTGTTATCAGGACTAATAGCAACTTTAACAACTATAAATGTAGAAGAAGTGTAACTGAAAGGGGGAGAAGTTGTTCTATCACTTCTGGAACAGAGGAACCTAGATATTATCCTTTTATAAACAGCATTGCATTTCAAAATCTATCTTCAAATGACTTTTTTGATCATGAATGCTATGCTATTTCTTTTCAATTAATTATTTCAGACATTATTAACCATGTGATTATGAGATTCAAAATGGCTAATGCCAGTCCATTTCAGCACATTAATGTCTGGATATCAGCATTTATGCATTCCATTTCATTTTTGACTATTTTAAATTTTCTTAGATTCATAATTCTTATATTCCATGTTCAGATTGTCAGTGCATGTTTACATCTCTTTCTTTGCATTTTGATTTGTGTCCCATCAACAAATGAAGGTCCTAAAAGTTCCACTCCATTTGCATTATCAGTCAATGCTACTCTGAAAAGGCAGCTCTTCCCCAGTGATATTTTGAGTGTATTTCTGACTTAATTTTGTTGCTATTCGTGTTTCAGTATTTAATATTCTGGTGCTGTCTGACAGTCTACCACTACTATTTAAAGGATTGTCAGTGGCTGACTACTCAGATGTCATCTGCCTCTCCTTTTTCCTAGTTTGTGTTAGTCTGGAAGGTCAACTGAAACTTGTCCACCATGGGTAATCCTCCTGATGTTTAAAATACTGGGGCATAGCTTCCAGCATCATAGTAACACACAAATTCCTATAGTAGAACAAACTGACAGATGAATGGTAATAGTTCAACCCAGTCTGCAAATCTCTCTTGGAATAAGATGTCCAAGATGGCTAAAATGTTGAAAAATAATATATCACACATTTTCTTGTTAGTTATTGATCCACATGTCCTAAAAATGAATAAAGAATCCTGAAAGATGAGTATCTGGTAATTCTAGATGTATACATCCTTAAAACAAATAATCAAATCTAGCAATTTAAATAATTAATAAAATAATTACTTCACTGCATGTATTAATAAGCTACAAATATTTGCTAATAAATTTTCCCTTTACTGTTGTTTACAGACATAGAGTTCTGGTAGCATAATAGATTACAAACTAGGTTGTTAACACAACGTAAATATTTTGAATCTGCCAGTCATCCCATGAGAGAACGATGAGGATTTCTTCTCCCAAAAACATTTACAACCTCAAAATCCCTATATAGGTTTACTATAAGTTTGGAAAAAACCACCACCGTCATTCGTTGTAGCCACAATGAGGATGCATACTTACTGAATTTTACTATAGACTGACCTCTACAAGAGTGAGAAATTGTTCCAGGAAATAACATACTTATTAAAAAATGTCTGTGTACTATGCCATTTACATGTATTTTTGTATTTATCTATATATGTATATAGCAAGTATATTGTTGTTGTTAAGTGCCATCGAGTTGATTCCAACACCTAGCAACCCTGTATAGGGTTTCCAAGGAGCAGTTGGTGAGCTTGAACCACCGATGTTGCAGTTCAAATGACTTTGAAGTCTGACACATTAACCCACAGTGCCACACTAGGACTCCTATACATATAGATAAACCCAGACTTACTTTACATCTGAATTATAACAAACCCTTTTTTTGTAAAACTAAGCCAGGAGCATCAATTGTTTGAAAACATAGACATACATTCTGATTTATTTGCTAAACTTCGAGCAGCAGCGAGAACTTTCAATTGTTTGAAAACATAGACATACATTCTGATTTATTTG
>NW_006408856.1:2608949-2627212 GCF_000296735.1 Chrysochloris asiatica | reverse complement strand
GCACCTGACAACAACAACAACAACAAGACAGGAGATTAGGAAGCAGTGACTTTTATTTAAAATATTTGAAGGAAAAAAGAAAAGGACTATATAGACAACTAATTTTAATTTTCTGACTAGAAATATCATCTTTATTCCCAAGAACAATTCAGATGAATCAGAACATTAAAAAGTGAAATTATTATTGCAACTTACTAAATGTCAACCTTCTTCATTTTCAGAGTAAATATTTATGATTTATATGGGTTTGTTTTTTTATGTATGCATGCATTAAAATACATCTGTGAATTTATATGTAATGTTTCCAATACTCAAAGTTTATATTTACAAAGATACTCATAATAAAAGGCAATAATAAAAAAAAAGGAAAAAGAAGTATTCCACTTATATCAGAATTTATTTCTGACATTGTCATTGAAACAGAAAATGTAGTAAGTCATGGGTTTGTACACCAGATAAAGATGTTTAAGAGTCTTCATATGAGTAATGTCTACACCCTTTTCTTATACTACTTGTCATATTTGTGTGCTTAATGCCCCAGATGCATTCAATTCACTTTTTATTTATACTTTGTTGATACTGCAATGGTATTTCCTTAAAAAAAACTACTAAATTTTATCTCTTTTAATCAGTTAATATACTATTATAAAGGCAAAATATAAATTCTCCATTTGTAAAAATGCTGCCAAACCTGCCTATACTTCTAGAAAACAGTAAAATTGTCAGTTTTTAGCCAAATTATTGCAGCAATTGTTATATTGTAACTTACGTTTTTTAGCAACATATCAATTTAGAGAAATTATATCATTAAAAACATCTGTTGGGCTTTAACAAACCAGCAAAATTATAAAAACTCAATGGGCTTCCTTTCTTCCTTTCCACTTAGGAGATCGCCAAATCTTACTCTAAAATTGTCTAAAGATGATTTTATTGCAGCAATAATTTTTTGTCCCTTGTGGTTTGAATAGCAAGCTATCATTCAAAGGTATCCTACATTACAAATATATTTAATATGTTCTCTCTTAGTACCTTTCAGAAAATCTGTCAGGTAGTTATTCTTTCTATTGTAATTATTTTAAGAAGTATACTTCAGAACTTTAACTAACTGGGTAAGATCTCACAATTGGTAAGTCAAACATAGGATTCTAATTTAATCATTGTTCTTCCAAAATTTTTATAAAAAGTGAGCCCTTTCCCTTTCACCATGGCTCTCTTTACCTTTTCAGCTTTGGAATGCTTTTTTGAATAGTGGTCATCTTTGGATTCTGGGGCATGCCAACACCAGCAGTGCTATTTATAGGGGGAAAGTTCTATTTCTTTATTGAAAGTATTTACTTAAACTCTTCTTCCACTACCTCTTGTCCATAATGTGGTTGATCAGATGCCTAAGAAACTTTGGTATTTCTACCAATGGAATCCTAATTTAGGAAGGTGTTTTGGCAAGCAGATCACTCTCACTATCCAGTATACTACTTCTTTTAAAACATCACATCAGATGCAATAACTATAATGGCACTGAACAGTGATTTTGGGTTGCCATCATTTATGTGATACACTGGAAGAGTGCAAGCCTGTTTATAGATATTTTACCAATATTTCCTCTACTTTTAAGACCATTGTTCCTCAATATCAATAGAACACTTAAGATCTATTAGGTGGTGATTCCTAATATTTATTATATATATGTTAAACATGCCAGGTGAAGGAAGGATCTTCCTTGCACAAATCTTCCTTCAACACTTTAAGAAATAATATTCTAGAATGCATTCTTAATAGTCATAAGACTTCAAGAGGGGGAAATGATTGGAAGATGTAATGCTCCAAGTTTTTGGTAACAAAATCCCAAATGGTGAATTTAACAGAAACTGAAGCCAAATTATGGTTTATATTTTTCTGTATACTCTGGATAAAAAGTGCATTCATTGTTGTTTCCAATGAAGCTCAGAGTCACCAGGTGACAACAATTATGGTAGAGCTCTGGTAGCGTAGTGGTTACGAATCGGGCTGCGAACCTTAAGGTCAGCGGTTCGAAACTACCAGCCGCTCCGCGGGAGAAAGATGAGGCTTTCTACTCCCGTAAAGATTTACACCCTCGGAAACCCTGTACAGGGTCGCTATGAGTCGGTTCCGACTCCACGGCACATAACAACAACAACAACATTGTATGACAGGAGTCCTGGTGTGGTGCTGTGAGTGAATGTGTCAGACTGCAAAGTTGTTTGGTGGTTCAAGCTCACCAGCTCCTTGGAAACCCTACACAGGGTCGCTATGGGTTGGAATAGACTCGATGGCACTTAACAACAACAACAAATTGTATGAATCAGCTTCATATTAATAATTATGTAATTGTCAAGACATAAACTGAAGAGGCAAAAAGGACTCTTTGGTTTCAATAAAAGCAAGTTTCAAAGAGTAATAAAAGTGTTATTATCTTTATTTGAGATTGGGAATATGAAATTGACCTGAATTGATGAAACTGACAGTAAAGAACAAGAAGATGATTGCTGGACTCAACAACCATTAATAATAGGAAGATTTAACCCTGGTACCTTTTAGAGAATTTTAAACTTCATTGATTGGACAAAAACAAGTATCTCTTACATGACCTTATTTTAAATCTTTATTAATACCTAAAATGTAAACATTAACTTGTAATATAATTTCAATCAAATTATATGGAATGGTGCCCTATATAAATATTTATTTGCATGTGGCCCTCTGTACCCTACAATTAGCCTTGTTGCAGGATGCTTTCTTACATGTCATCTTTCCTGATAGCACATTGATTAAGGGCTTGGGTGTTAACCAATAGCCTCGCTGTTCAAACTCATCAGTCACTGTGTGATAAAGATGTTGCAATCTGCTTCTGAAAAGATTACAGCTTTGGAAAGTCTTCAGAGCAGTTCTATTCTGAGTCAGAATTGGCTGCTGAAATGGGTTTGTGTTGTTGTCTGTTGCTGAAACATTTTCTACACTCTTGATGCTACTTCCAAATCACAGCCATTTTTTGTCCTGTATGGCAGTCAATTCTCAACATTACTAAATATGTCAAATATTTGCCATAATATTTTAATAAGATTTTAATGAATTGGCTTATTTAAAACAATTTTTACTCCCCCTCTCTATGATACTGTCTCTAATCTATTAGTTGGGTCAGAAAACAACCTGAAAAACACAAATATTGATTTGTGATTACCTCAAAAACTGTATTGAGATATTAAAGACTCAAGATATATATAGCTTTTTATTCACCTGAGTTCTGTATCATTGAAAAGATAAGTTTGAAGAGGACAAATTGAGATAAACGTATCACAGTTTTACTTGTAAGGAATACACTAAAGATTATAAAGATTGTTGTTGTTGTTGTCAGGTGCCATTGAGTCGGAACCAACTCATAGTGATCCCATGCACAGTAGAATGAAACAATATTCTATCCTGGGCCAACCTCACTACCGCTGCCACACTTGAGTCCATCAATGATGTCACCTGGCCAATCCATCTCGTTAGAGGTCTTCCTCTTTTTCTATGACCCTCCACCTTGCCCAGCATGACATCCTTCTCCAACAATTGTTTCCTCCTGAAAATATGTCCAAAGTATGAGAGACAAAGCTTAGCCATCCTGGCCTCCAAGGAGCACTCTGGCTGCACTTCTTCCAAAACAGATCTATTGGTTCTTTTGGCAGTCCATGGCACTTTCAGTATTCTCCTCCAACACCGCAACTCAAAGGCATCAATTCTTCTACGATCTTCCTTATTTACTGTCCAGCTTTCGAATCTATATGAGGCTATTGAAAACACAATGGCCTGGGTCAGGCGCACCTTAGTCTTCAAGCTGACATCTCTGTTCTTCAATTCTTTAAAAAGTTCCTGTGCAGACGATTTGCCCTGTGCAATAAGTCGTCTGATCTCTTGACTGCAATTCCGCGAGTGTTGGTAGTTGATCCAAGATTAAAGATTACTAGTTTTAAATTTATTTGTAAACAAAATGAATAACCACAGGTCTCTCAATATAGTAGAATATTTGTAAAGCTTAAGAAATAGAGAGAGTGCTTCTAGAGGAAGAACTATCTCTAGATGGGGCATTAAAAGAGTGAGGCTCAGTTACACATGTTCAAATCCTAGCTCAACCAACCTGTCTGTTCTTTAAGGTCAGTAGGGAGCAGGAGTTTATTATATAGCTTTTCAAATGGATTCAGAATTTTCATTCAGAGATAATTAATTATGCTGGTAACTAAACTAGGATGAACATATAAGTTAAAAAGGTACATTAATTAAAAAAAAAAAAACTCGTCTTTTTGTTACTACAATGAAAGGCAAAATTAATTAAATGTTTTTCTTGTTTGTTTTTGAAGGCTCAGTTTCACATTCCTCACAGTAATATCTTTAAAATAATAATATCTACACCAACTACATCAATTGAATTGTGAAATCAGAAAACACATGGAAAAGAACTTTCTAAAAATGATATGACAAAAGTTTCATTATAATAACAGAAGATATCAGTTTAAAAGACTTGAGGAAGAAGTAAAAAAAAAAATTGCTCATTTAAATTCTTGTATTACTAATAAGGATGTGAAAAGAAAATAGATTAACAAATGCAAAAAATAAAAGAAAAAGAAAATAAACCAGCTTAAATTGTAGATCCTAGCACCAGCTGCCATTTCAAAAGTCTTTCCCATTCACTAATTACGCTAATATAATCCTACATAAAAGCTAGTGTTTGGGTTTCATAGAGCTACATGAATAAGTAATCAATGAACTATAGGAAAAATTACAGAAGACAACTTGAAAATATATTGGGGACCATCATCACACAATTAAATGCCCTAAATAGTTGCAAAATAAGCATACAAATTTTGTCTATTTCAACCAATTTTGTAGATGCAAGAAAGTTAAAAAAGTATTGAAAATCAAGCATTTCTTTCCACTTCTGCTTACCTTTTATTATCAGCATATTAGTGAAAAGAATTATCAACGTTGCAATTATGGTTTAACAAATAATCACCTAGAAAATACATTAAATTATTTGTTCTCCTGAAAATGCTATTTTACTCATGACAATTTTAGTGATTGTCTTTGAAATCCTAATAATGCCACTGAATAAATCATAGTACAGCTGTGTGTAATTCATCGATTCTTTTCTAATTATCCTAAATCTTATATTCAATGGATTGCATTTCAGGATAGTAAGTCTAACAGAATATACAGCATAATGTTTTCATCAAATGTGACGCTTCACTGAACATTTTGATAATCAGGTTATCATTCATTTTTCACCTTTTCTAATTTCACGAAATGAAAACCATATGACACTTTACAGTAGGTAGAAGAAAGGACAAAACACTTGAGAATTTATACAGGATAAATTGAAAATTATGTCATCAATTAAAGAAAATCACTGCTTATGTTATAATGATGTCAGTTTAACTATGAAGAATTTACTTAAACTCTCTAACAGAAAGTGTACATAAAAAAATGTGATGACCCTTAGTTTTGAAAGAAGCCATTCCCAAAAAGCAAGATCAGTGTGGATCCACTGTTACATAAGTTGTTTATATTTACTGTGTCTTTCCTATATAATTCTTGTTAGTAACAAATCCTGAATCATCATCTGACAATTATTTCTAAAATGAAATAAAAATTATTGCAAGTTAAAAAGGTTTTCATTTTTTTTAATCTTGTATATATAATCAAAGTTTCTTTGTAAACAAAAAAGTATATAGTATAAAGTTATCTGATTTAATTTTGTTAACATTCAGAGTATCCACATTTGAAATGTAATAATTGGTGTTTCTGTACCTGGAATGCAATATTCTCAGGAGACATAGTCAAGGATTTCATTTTCTTATATTACAAATAAAGACAAATAATATCAATTTAACATGTATTACATGAAATCTATCATAAGATATTAAGAATATTTGAAAAAAAAATGGAGAAGGTGTTGGGATGGTAACTTCAAGGTTAGCTTTTAATACATATCAGTTGGTACATGGGAGAAATTATGCTGTTTTACAGATTTAGAAACCTACGGTAATAGATTTGTTTGTTTGTTGTTTTAGATATGTTAAAGAAATAGTGTATACGTATCCATATATAGGAAACACACAGATGCATATGCAGTCCTGCTGTGGTGGTATAGGATGACTTGATGACTAACTGCATGGTCAGTGGTTCAGATCTACCAGATGTTCCTTGTTGTTGTTGTTGTAATGTGCCATGGAGTTGGTTCCAACTCATAGCAACTCTGCACAGGGTTTCCGAGCCTATTAATCTTTACGGGAGCAGAAAGCCTCATCTTTCTCCCATGGAACAGCTGGTAGTTTTGAACTGCTGACCCTGAGGTTCGCAGCCCAATTCACAACCACTACGCTACCAGAGCTCCTTGGAAGTTCTAAATAGAGTAACTATGAGTCAGAACTCACTAAAAAATACTTAACAAACAACAGCAACATTGACATGCAGCTTTAGGCAAATCTACTGTATAAGATCTCTTGAAAGTTTTCAAAAGCAAATACATCTTTTAAGGACTAAGGTCATGTGACCTGAGCCAAGTCACAGTGTTTTTAATAGCCGCATATGCATGTTAAATTTGAGCAATGTATAAGGAAGACCTTATAAGAACTGATGAAATTAAGTTATGGTGTTAGAGGGCAATATTAAAAGTGCAATGGATGGCCAGAAAAGCAACAAATCTGTGATGGAAGAAGTGCAGCCAGAATGCTCCTTAGAAGCCCAGAGGGCATGACTTTGTCTTTCTCACTTAAGTCATATTATCAAGAGGGACCAGTTTCTGCATAAGGATATTATAATTGGTAGCTTGGTGAGTCAGTGAAAAGAGGAAGACATCCAATGTGATGGATTAGTACAGTGGCCGCAAAAATGGGTTCAACCGTACCAACAATTATTAGATTGAGGTACGACAGGGAAGTGTTGTGTTGTTTTGACATAAGGTTGCTATGAGTACGTACTAACAGAAAGGCACCTGACAACAACATTATTGTTGTTAAATATTGTCAACTCGGTTCTGAATTATAGCAAATTATAGAAAAAATACAGCTCTGGTGACAGAAAATCTGCAGGAAATTGCATGAGAGAATTTTGAAAGACCAATGATGTATTCATTGCAAATATCTTTTTTTAAGCAATATAAAGAATGACTATACACATAGACGTCACCAGATGGAATACACAGAAATCAAATTGACTATATCTGTGGAAAGAGACTGGTGAAAAGTTCCATATCATCAGCTGAAATAAGGGAAGGGGTAGACTATGGAACAGATAGTCAATTGCTCATATGACTGTTCAGGTTGAAGTTGAAGAAAATTAAAACAAGTCCACAAGAGACAAAATATGATCTTGAATATATCCTACCATAAATTATAGATCATCTAAAGAACATATTTAAAAAAAATAGACACTAAAAACTGAAAAACAGAGGAATTGTAGGATTAAATCAAGAACATCATACAGACAGAATGAAAAGGGTCATTGAGAAGATATGAAAGCAGGAAAACAAAAAATGGGTGTCAGAAGAGTTTCTGAAATATATTCTTTCCAGAATAGAAATGCTAAAGCAAATGGAAGAAATGAGGTAAAAGAGCTGAATAGGAAATTTCAAAAGGCAGCTCAATAAGACAAAGCAAAATAACAGGGAAATAATGTCATAACCTGGAATTATAAAACCAAATGGTAAGAACATAATCAGCATTCTTCAAGCTGAAGAAAATTCAAGCCTCAGTTTGCAGTATTGAAAGACTCTACAGGAAAAATATTGAATGATGCAGAAAGCATCACAATGAAATGGAAGGACCATCATAAGCCATTGTTCTTGTTGTCGTTAGGTGCCATCGAGTCAATACTGACTCATAGTGGCCCTATGCACAACAAAACAAAACACTGCCTAATCCTGGGCCAACCTCACAATTATTGACATGTTTAAACTCATTGATGTTGTCACTTTGCCAATCCATCTTTCTAGGGGTCTTCCTCTTTATCTCTGATCCTCCACCTTACCAAACATGATATCTTTCTCCAGCAACTGGTCCCTCCTGACAATATGTCCAAAGTATGAGAGAAGAAGTTTGGCCATCCTGGCCTCCAAGGAGCACTCTGGCTGCACTTCTATCAACACAGATCTGTTGGTTTCTTTTGGAAACCCATGGTACTTTCAAAATTCTCCTCTAATACCATAAATTAAAGGCATCAATTCTTCTAACATCATTATCCATTCAAGATACGTAAATCAAAACAACACTGCCATATTATCTCAAGTTAGCAATAACAGTAAAGTTCAAAAAATCATAGGGCCATAAATGCTGGCAAGGATGTGAAGACACTGGGACCCTCCTACTGCTGGTGGCAATGCAAAATAGTCCAACAACCCTGGAAAACAATATGATGCTTCCTCAGAAATTCTTCTATTTAGTATATATCCACAAGAAATACATGCCCTAACATGAATAGACACAAGCACACCAATGTTCATACCTTCACTGTCCACATTAGCAAAAGGTGGATACAGCATAAGTGCATACCAATGGAAAAATGAATAAACAAACATCAGTACATACACACAATGGAAGTTATGCTACTTTAAAGAATAAAAATGAAGCTGCAAGCCACCACATAACATGGATAGACCTTGAGGACATTATGCTGAGTGAAACTTGTCAGTTGCAAAAAAGACAAATATTGCATAAAACCATTACTGTAAAGCTTAAGAAAAGATACCCACACAAAAAGAGAAGAAAAAAAATGATTTGCTGGTTAATGGGGGAGAGTTAGGGTTGTCAGAGGGAGGGGACTGTAGAGCACAGGGTACAGGATAGACACATGATAGTTCAGGTGTTGAGCAAGGCAATGCACAAGAAGGCAGGGAGGTGTGACAGAGATAAACAGTCATACATGTTCAGCCTTGGAAAACAGGGCTCTGTGATATAGGGATTGAGATATAGTCTGAATGGGAAAAAGAAGGGAAATAATATTAAGATGATTGACTGTCTTATGAATACTGGTTTCCCTTGCCTACTATTGTAAAATAGACACTTAAGAGGGATAGAAAGGAATACCACAAAACATGATAACAGAAAGCTTGAAAACCCATCTTCAGCATGTAAATGATTGGAATATCTAAAAGGGGTTCCAGAACCTGCCCAGTGAAATAGGCTTACTGTCATGCCTTTGTAGTATATAAGACCTTAGGTGGAACCCTGAACCCCACCCAGAATCTTCTGAGGTTGGACATTCCCACTTGAAAGGACAAACCTGGAACAGCAAGTTGTTCACCGGGAAGCCATCAAGGCAAGCAATCAGCTCCCTTCAGGACAAACCCCCTTCTAAGACTGAAACTCAAAGAGAACACATAAGCAGGCATGTAAGCTTGCTGATGACCACATTGGTCTGCTGCTAAGAGGAAGACAGGGAAAGTCAGCAATGAACATGCGGGCTGAGTCCAAACATGTTCCATAAACTCCCATCAACCTGGAGATGACAGTGTGAAGAGGAAGGACTGGTTGACCTGAAGTGTGGTGAGACCTGGGGACGCCTTAGGCCATGGACAAGGACATAGTCATGGAGGGCTAGAGTTGAGAGTGACACATCCAGCTAATATGAAGTGAGGGTAGATGCACAAGAATGCTCAAATTTGTAGATAATACCTATTTGGCCTAGTTTCAATGGCTTGATGATCATCCATTTTATTTTATTATACAAAATAAAAAAAGGAAACAAGTGTAAATTGTTACAATTTGATGAACTTGACCTATATTTATGACTGTAGTAGCTCAAAATACCAACTGATAGGAAAGGAGTCTTCACATTAAGTATCAATCCTATCCCCTCTAAATGCAGGGTCATAGGGATGGGCATTTTAGACACTGGCTACCTAAAATGGGAAGGCAGGGCATGAAGACATGAGATGACTAACTTACAAGTTTTCAAGAGGGAATTGAGTTTCAGAGTATGTGGGGAAAGGTAGAATTCCCACTAAATAGTTCTCATCTTGACTAGATGGGTCTGGTGAAAAGTGATTGGGATTAGATTCTTATGATTCAATCATAATTAATTGTTATAAAACTGTCACAACAGTAAAGGTAGAAGTTCTGTAACAAAAAGAGAGGAGTAATTAATCTTACAGTTCAGGAACAGAGAATCCTAGGACCATCAAGGGAGAAGAGAATGAGTGGAATATAGGACCCTATCCAGAGAAGCAGCAATACCAGAGATGGAGGCAGAGATGAATGAGGACATGGAAAAACATAGTACCTGAAGACTCTAGCGCCACGGAAAGAGAAAGGATCTGTGCTTGTAGCCAGGAGGTAGCTTGCCGAATGTGCCCTTTGGTTGTTTAAATGTTTATATATTCCTGAGTGCTTTTGTGTACATCCAACACAAAACAAAAATTCAAAGAAGGAATAGAAGCAAATATTGTTGAACGATTATGCATGGAAGACATTGCAATCATTGCAATGAAATAATGAGTGTAAAACCGATGTTATCCCATTTAAACTATTACTCAATTCACAATAAAGACTTTTTTTAAAAAGAGGGGAAAAGGAAGATGGAAGGAATACACAGTCACTGTATCAGAAAGAGATGGTTGATGTTCAACAGTTTGAAGGTCTAGAATATGCTCAAGATTGAATGACACTGAAGGAAGAAGTCCAAGGTGCATTGAAGGCTTTGGAAAAGTATAAGGCTCCAGGAATTGATAGAACACAAATTTAAATATTATAACAAGCTGATGCAGCACTGGAGGCACTCACTCATCTATGCCAAGAAACATGGAAAGCAACTACCTTCTCTACTGACTGGAAAAGTTCCATATTTATGCCTATACCAAAGATAAATGACCCAAAAGAATGTGTAAATCATCAGACAATATCATGCAAGCAAAATGTTGTCAAATATAATTTTAAAATGTCTGCAACCATACATAGACAGAAAACTTCCAGATGTTCAAGATGGATTCAGAAGAAGATATGAAATGATAGATATCACTGCTGACATCAGATGGAATTTGACTGGAAGCAGAGAATACCAGAAAGATGTTTACATGTGTTTTATTGACAACACAAAGTCTTTGTATTGTGTTGATCATGGCAAGCTAGACCAAGAGGCAGTTGTTCAAACAGAGTAGGGGAATATTGAGTGGTTTAAAATTAGGAAAGGTGTGCACCAGGATTGTAGTATTTCATCATACTTATTAATCTGTATGCTGAGCAAATAATCTGAGATGCTGAATTATATGAAGAAATACAATGGAATCAGGATTAGATGAAGAATCACTAATAACAAGATAGACAGGTGTTTCAACCTTGCTTATTGAAAGTGAAAAAGACTTGAAATACTTACTGATGAAGATCAAAGACCACAGCCTTCAGGATGTGTTACACCTCAACATCAAGGAAACAAAATCCCTCACCACTGGACCAATAAATAACATCCATATAAATGGAGAAAGGATTGAAGTTGTCAAAGACTTCCTTTTCTTCAGATCAACCACCAACACTCATGGAATCAGCAGTAAGGAAATCAAATGATATATTCCATTAGGCAAATCTACTGCACAAGACCTCTTTAAAGCATTGAAGAGCAAAGATGTCAGTTTGAGGACTAAAGTGGGCCTGACTGAAGCCATGATATTTTCAATAACATCATTAAGAATGTGAATGTTGGACAGTGCATAGGAAGCCTGTAGAAGAATTGATGCCTTTGTGCTACGGTTTTGAAGGGGAACATTAAAAGTACCATGGACTTCCAAAAGAATAAACAAATCTGTTTGAGCCAGAATGCTCCCTGGAAGCCATTATGGCCAGATTTGTCTTTCATACTTTGGACATAGTGCCAGACAGGCCTAGTCCGTGGCAATGAATATTATGTTTAGGAAAGTGGAGGTATGGAGAAGAGGAAGACCTTCAGTGAGTTGGAATGTCATAGTGACATGAGTGATCGGTTCAAATGCAGGAATGGTTTTGAGGCTAGCACAGGACCTGGCAGTGTTTCCTTCTCTAGTGCGTATGTGCACTATGAGTTGTTACTGACTCAATGGCACCTAACAACAACAATATGTTGTTTAGTTTCTTGAATGCTGCTTCCCTGAGTGTTGATGATGAATCTGAGCAAAATGAAGTCTTTGAAAATGCAAATATTTTCTCCATTTATCTTGAAGTTTTTTATTAGACTAGTTCTGAGTATTCTTATTTTCTTTACATTGATGCATAACCCATATTTGAAGTAGTGGTCTTTAATCTTTATCAGTAAGTGTTTTAAGTCCTCTTTACTTTCAGCAAGCAAATTTGTATCATCTGCATATGGACGTTTGTTAATGAGTATTCCTCCAATCATGACACAATTATCTTGTTCATTTAATCCAGCTTCTCAGAATGCTTGCTCATCAAACAGATTGAATAAGCATGGCAAATGAATACAACCCTGACAAACATTATTCCTCAGTTTAAACCAATCAGTGTCCCGTGTTTTTTTCCAATGACTAACTCTTGGTCTAGGGAAAAGTTCCAAACAAGAACAATTAAGTCATCAGAAATGCACATTCTCCACAATGTTGTCCAAAGTTCATCATGATGCATGCAGTCGAAAGTATTGTATAATCAGTAATATTACTGATAAACATCTTTCTGATATTCTCCATTTTCATTCAAAATTCATCTTACATCAGCCATGATATCCCTTGCTCCATGTCCCTATCAGAATCCTACCTGAATTTCTGGTAATGTACCTCTTTCAATGTGTCCTCTCAATGTACTGCTACAGCCATTTAAAAATTATTTATAGTATAATTTTACTTTCATTAGATATTAATGATATTGTCCAATGATTTCCACATTCTGTTAGGTCACCTCTCTTTGCAATGGGCACAAATATGGATAACTTCCAATGAGTTGGCAAGGTAGCGGTCTACCAAATTTCTTGATATATATGAGTTTGTGTGTATAATGCTGCCTGGAAATGAAATGGCAGACAGATTTGAATTTGTTTTCCATCAATTCCCAGAGCCTTGTTCTATACAATGCCTTCAGTGTACCTTGGAATTATTCATTCAGTATCATTGGATCTCGATCATACAGTTTTTCTTGAAATGGGTGAATATGAACCATTTAGTTTTGGTACAGCATCTCTGTGTATTCCTTCCATTTTCTCTTAATGCTTTCTGTATCATTCTATTTTTTTTCCCATTAAATCCTTTAACATAACAATCTGAGGCTTTAATTTTTTCTTCAACTTTTTCTGACTGATAAATGCTGATTCTTTTCTTCCTTTTTTTTTTTTTCCCCTAAACTCCAGGTCTTTGCAGATTTCATGATAATATTTGATTTTGCTCTCTTGAACTCTCCTTTGAAATTATCTGTACAGATATTTTACCTTGTCAGTTTTCCCACTCACTTTAGCATCTGCACATTAGAGAACAAATTTCAGAGTCCCTTCTGATAACCATTTTGGGCTTTTCCATTTCTTTTTTACTTAATAACCTTTTCCCCTCTTCCTGTATTCTGTTTTTGTTTATGACATGCATCTCTCCATATATTCTTTCATTAATGTGTAATATATCCAATCTGTTTTAAGATGATCTCTAAATTCACTTGTGATATATCCAAAGTCATATGTTGGCACTCATGGACTTGTTTCCATTTTTTTAAGCTTCAGCCTGAACTTGCACATGAACAAAAGATGGCCTGCTCCAGAGTCTGCCCAAGACCTTGTTTTGGATGCTGATATGGAACATTTCCATAATCTTTTTTCAAAAGATGGAAACAATATGATTTCTGTGTATTCTATGCTGTGAGGAACATAGGTATATCAGTCTTTTTTGTTGCTAAACTACCACTCATCTACTAATTTGTCATACTGTGGATCCTTGTGAGTTGCTATAATTCTGGAAGCTACACCACTGGTATTTTAAATATCAGCAGGGCCACCAATGGTAGACAGGTTTCAGATGAGCTTCCAGATTAAGACAGACTAGGAAGAAGTGACCAACTACTTCCAGATATTTAGTCACTGAAAACTTTATGAATAGCAGATATAATGCCGGAAAATGAGCCCCTCAGGTTGGAAGACATTCAAAATGCGACTGGGGAAGAGCTGCCTCCTCAAAGAAGAGTTGACTGTGATGATGTGAATGGAGTAAAGGCTTTGGGAATAAAGCCCATGGGGCCTTCATTTGCTGATGGGGCACAAATGAAAATGAAGTGAAACAGCTGTAAATATCCATTTATAAAAGAACAGGGAATGTACAAATTATGAATCTAGGAAGATTAGAAATTACCCAAAATGAAATGGAATGCATAAAGATCAATATCTTAGGCACTAATGAGCTGAAATGGACTGGTATTGGCTATTATGAATCTGACAACCACATGGTATACTATGCTGGGAAGACAAATTGAAGAGGAATGGTGTTGCATTCTTTGTCAAAAAGAACATATCCTGATCAGTTATAAGGTGCAATGCTGTCTATGATAGGATAATACCCATGCACCTACAGGGAAGTTCAATGAATACCATTATTATTCAAATTTATGCACCAATCACTTAAGCCAGTAAGGACGAAATAGAATTCTACCAAATTCTTCAATCTGAAATTGATTAAACATACAATCAAGATGAAATGATAATTACTGGTGGTAATTGCAATTAAAAGTTTGGGACAAAGAGGAAGGATCAGTAGTGGGAAAATATGGCTTTGGTGATAGAAATGCTGGAGATCGCATGACAGAATTCTGCAAAATCAATGATATTTTCATTTCAAATATATTTTTAGACAGTATAAGAGATAATTATGCACACGGCTCTCACCAGATGGAATACAGAGAATCAAAATGACTACATCTGAAGAAAGAGATGATGGAAAAGCTCCTTATCATCATTCAAAAGTAGGCCAGTGACAGATTGTGGAACAGACCATCAATTGCTCATATGCAAATTCAAACTGAAGCTGAAGAAAATGAAAATAAGTCCATGAGAGCCAAAATATGACCTTGAATCTACCCCACCTGAATTTAGAGATCATCTGAAAACAGATTTGGTACATTAAACACTAAAGACTGAAGACCTGTGGAGTTGTGGGATGACATCAAGAACGTCATAGCTGAATGAAGCAAAAAGTCATTAAAAAGGCAAGAAAGAAGGAAAAGATCAAAATGGATGTCACAAGAGACACTGAAACTCTCCAGAATAGATATGCTAAAACCCATGGAAGAAATGAGGAGGTGCAAAAGTTGAACAGATAATTTCAAAGATCAGCATGAGAAGATAAAGTCATATATTACAACGCAATGTTGTAAAGATCTGTAGTAAGAAAACCAAAAAGGAAGAACATGCATAGCATTTATCAAGCTGGGGGAACTGAAGAAAAAATGTAAGTCTCGACTTTTGTTATTGAAGGATTCTCTGAGCAAATTATTGAATGATGGATAAAGCATCAAAAGAAGATGGAAGGAGTACACAGGGTCAAAGTACCTAAAGGAATTGGTTGATGTTCAACCATTTCAAGAAGTAGCATATGATCAAGAGCCAATGATTCTGAAGGAAGAAATTCAAGGTACATTGAAGGAATTGGGAAAGATGAAGGCTCCAGGAATTGATGGAATACAAATTGAAATCTTTCAAGAAAGTGAAGTGACACAGATACACTCACTCATCTATGCCAGGAAAGTTGGAAATTGGCTGACTGATTGGAAAAGGTCAGTATTTGTGCCAATGCCAAAGACTCAATGGAATGTGAAAATCATCTGACAATACCTTTGATATCCCATGCGACTGAAGTTTTACTAAAGCCAATACAGAAATGGCTGCAAGCATACATTGACGGAGAACTTCCAATGGTTCAAACCAGATTCAGAAGAGGATGTGGAATGAGGGATATTGTTGCTGATATTCGGTGGATCTTGGCTGAAAGCAGAGAATATCAGAAAGATGTTTGCCTGTGCTTTATTGACTATGCAAAGGTTTCGATTGTGAGGATCATGACAAACTATGAACAACATTGGGAAGTATGAGTATTTCAGAACCCTAATTGTGCTTATGAGGGATCTGTATATTGACTAAAAGGCAATTGTTCGAACAGAACATGGGAATATTGAATGGTTTAAAATTGAGAAAGGTTTGCAACAGGGTTTTATTCTTTAACCATACTTAATCCACTTGTACGCTGAGCACATAATCTGCAAAGCTGTGTTATATGAAGAAAAAACGTGGCATCAGGATTGGTGGAAGACTCTTTAACAACCTTCAATATGCAGATGATACAACCTTACTTGCAGAAAGTGAAGATCACTTAAAATACTTGCTGATAAAGATCAAAGAACATAGGCTTTGGTATGGATTGCATCTCAATGCAAAGAAACAAAAATCCTCACCACTGGACCAATAAACATTCTTATCAAAGAAGAAATGATTGAAGCTGTCAAGGACTTCATCCTTCTTGGATCAAATATCAATACTCATGGAAGCAGTAGTCAAGAAATCAAATGATGTATTGCATTAGGCAAATGTGCTGCACAAGACCTTTTTAAAGTGTTGAAGAGCAAAGATGTGATCTTGTGGATTAAGTTGAGCCTGACCAAAGCAATGGTATTTTCAATAACCACATATGCATATGAAAGCTGGACAGTGAAAAGAAAGACTGTAGAAGAATTGATGTTTTTTGTGTTATAGTGTTGGAAGAGAATATTGAAAGTGCCATGGACTGCCAAAAATAACCAACATATCTGTGTTGGAAAAAGTGCAGTCAGAGTGCTCCTTGGAGGCCAGAATGGTCAAAATTTGTTACTTATACTTTGGACATATTGTCAGGAGGGACAAATCACTGGGGAAGGCTATCACGTTTGGTAAGGTGGAGGGTCAGAGAAAAAGAGGAAGATCCCCAGCGAGATGGATGGGCCAAGTGGCAGCATTAATGGACTCAAGTGTGACAAAAATAGTGAGGTTTGCCCACCATTGGGCAGTCTTTCATTCTGTTGTATGTAGGGTCGTTACAAGCCAGTACTGACTCGATGGCATCTAACAACATCAACAATAAGTTATGCTAAAAAAGGAATTTTCTATGAAGCAATCATTTGTCTTGAAAAATTTTACCAAGTAATATCTCCAACATCACTTGTATCATCAAGGTCATATTTTCCAAGGACTGATTATTCCTCTTTATTTCTACCCTTTTCATTCCGATCAACAGTAATTAACAATACATTTTAATTACATGTTTGACCAATTTCAGATTGAATAATTTGTTAGCAGTTGATCTTTAACAAAGAACCAATATACATTCAATTGGGTTCTGGAAAAATTGGAAATCAATATAGAAAAGAAGGAAACAGTACTCATATCTCACACCATAAACAAAAACACCTCAACATGGTTTAAAGACCTACAGGAGAATCCAAGAACTATGAAGATTATCAATGAAAAAATAAGGACAAATTTAAGGGCTCTAAGGAGCTCTGATAGTGTAGTGGTTACGAATTGGGCTGAGAACCGCAAGGTCAGCAGTTCAAAACTGTTCTATGGGAGACAGATGAGGCTTTCTGCTTTGTAAAGATTTACAGCCTCGGGAACCCTATACAGGGCCACTATGAGTCAAATTGAGTCCACAGCACACAGCCACAGCCAATGTATGGCAGATATACTCTATAAAACATTGCAAACAACACACAACAAATAGAGGACAAAACAGATGACTGGAACATACTTAAAATTGGAAATTTATATACATTAAAACATTTCACCAAAAAAGTAAAAAGGGAGCAAACAGGTTAGGATGTTAGTTTTTTTTTTTTTTTTTTCAATAACATGTCAAACAAGTAATAATCTTTAAATTATAAAGAAAAATACAACAGCTCTACAATAACAAGTCAAATAAAACAACTAAAAAATTGGCACAGGGGGGCTGAAAGGCAGATAAGGGAGAAGTGAGGTGTAGACATCCTCCATCAATAAAAAGGAATACTGGATGAAGCAGGTCCAGGGGCAATCCAAGAACTCTGAACTATGTATAAAGGAATATTTAGAGATACTGAAGGCTTATAGCCAGTGGAATCTGTAGTTGATTCTGTAAAATTAGTGTTTTCTGATCTGCCAGTCCCAATTGCCCCCAGAACAGCCATTTGGGTAAAGACGGAGATAGTGAAGGATCAGACAAGCACTTCTACTACAGCTGTCTGACCCATCTTTGAAAATAAAGGTGTGGACTTTTCTTTCTTCCTTCCTTCTTTCCTTCCTTCCTTCCTTCCTTCCTTCCTTCC
>NW_006408856.1:2606454-2608208 GCF_000296735.1 Chrysochloris asiatica | reverse complement strand
GAAACTAACAGCTGCTCCATGGGAGAAAGATGAGGCTTTCTGCTCCCATAAAGATTTACAGCCTCAGAAACCCTGTACAGGGTCACTATGGGTCATAACCAACTTGGTGGCACTTAACAACAACAACAATCAAGCTACAATCACACCTTATAAAATCCCACCATACAGGCAAGAACCAATACTAGAAGCCAACACCTATTAACAATTACTCAGAGTTGAGCAATAGTAAGAGAGAAAATGGAAATTCATCTTCTGATCACATCTACCTGGAGGCAATCAGTAAGCATAATAAAACATCAACACACATTCATTTAATTATTAAGGTCACAGCTGGCTACTGAAGATTCCTGAGAAACAGATGACCATATCAGTACATATCCAGAAACAAGATAAAGTGACTGAGATGCATGATCAAGAAATAGACCTAGACGTCACATTGGAAGGAGGGCAGGCTTTGGAAGTGAATGAAGTAATTCAGAAGACTGATACTGAGAAACATCCAAATGTTCCACAGAGGGTTTGAAAAATAAGGAAGAAGTCAGGAGAGCCCTACAGGAACAAACAAATAACATAGATACATCATTGGAAAAAAATCAAAATATGTGAAAAGAGGGCCAAATGATTAATAATAAAAGATAAGAAATGGGCAATTACTGAAATGACAAAGGAATAGAATTGAAAAGTTGATATCTAGAATTAGCAAGCTGGAAGAAAAATCTCTCTAAATTACTAAGATAGAAGAGTAAGCAGAAAAAGCATTAAAATATCTGAAGAAAGTCTAAGATTAATTATGGACAACGTGAAGTGAAATAACATAAGAATTATTGGCATTCCAGAACAGGGATAATCACATAAATCCACAAATGAGATAGTCAAAGAGCTTCTGGGGAAAAAAAAAAAAAAACGTCCTTAACATTTTGGAAAATAAAAAGACAAGCATTCAAGAATCTCAAAAAAACCCAAGAAGAATAGACCACAAAAGAATATCACCAACACATATAATAATCAAGCGCTCCAAAATCAAAGGCAAATAGAGAATCCTGAAAGCAGCTAGGGAAAAGATAAGTCTTACCTACAAAGTCAAGCAAATCAGATTAAGCTCTGATATCTTAGCAAAAAACATTCCAGCAAGAAGGCAATGGAGACACAAATATAAAACTCTGAAAGAAAAAACTGCCAACCAAGACCCATCTACACAGCAAAGCTGCCATTCAAATATGAGTGTGCTATTAAAACATTCCAGGATAAAAAGAAGATAAGGGATTTTGCCAAAGGCAACCCCATACTCCAAATCATCCTAACGGGATTTCTTTAGACTGAGGACCAACAAGAAGAGACAACAACCAGAGATTGGCATACATGGAAGAACCACATGGAAATCAATCAACAAATGGGAGTGCTCAGAACAGAACAAAACTACAAGAATAAACTCAGAGGATCTGGTTGGTTCGTCTATGATCAAAATGATTACAGTGTGAAAGAAGATGAAAACATAGGAACAGAGGTCCAGGTGGTGGGGAGGTAGGTAAATTACAGGATAAAATAAACTTCTTTAAATGGAAAGAAAAGTTAATGGAATATAAGGTAACCTGAAAGAAAGTTAATACTTCACAACATACCAAAAAAGTGAAAAACCAAGAATAACATTAAAACTATGTAGACACTAACAAGAAATAACACAAAAAACATGAATTCAGCACAGGAAAGCATGTAGAATAAAGAGACCAGTAGGAACACACACACACACACACACA
>NW_006408856.1:2604555-2606354 GCF_000296735.1 Chrysochloris asiatica | reverse complement strand
AAATACATCAGTTAAGAGACAGAGAGAGGCAGAATGGAAAAGAAAACAAAATCCTTCAATATGTTGTCTGCAAGAGACACACCTTACACACAAAAGCAAAAACAGACTAAAAGTTAAATGATAGGGGAAAAAAAATATGCCAAGCTAATTGCAATGAAAAATGAGCAGGAGTAGAAATGCTAACCTCTGATAACATAAACTTTAAGGTAAAAATAAGTATAATAGAGAAAGATGGACAATATTTCATGATTAAAGGGTCAGATGAACAAGATGACATAACCATAATAAATATCTATGCTCCCAATGAAAGAGATCTTAAATATATAAAGCAAACTCTACTTGCTTTGGAAAAAGAAATAAACAAATATACAATTATATTGGAATATTTTAGTACACCACTTTCAAAAAAGGATAGAAAACCAGACAGAAACTCAACAAAGACACAGAGGAACTAAACATCACAATCAGCCAACTGGACTTCATAGACGTGTACAGAGCATTCAACCCAACACCAGCAAAATACATATTTTTTTTCCAATACACATGGAACATTTTCCAGAATAGACCATGTGTTAGTCCACAAAACAGGTCCACATATACTTACAAACATCAAAATACTACAAAGAATCCTCTCAGACCACAGTGCTATTAAATTAGAAATTAACAATAGGAAGACCAAGGAAATAAAGTCAAATACATGGAAACTGAATAACACCCTGATGAAAAGTGACTGGACAGTAGAAGAAAAAAAAAAAAACGTGACTTCACAAAGTTCCTAGAAACAAATGAGAATGAAAACACACATACCAAAATCTTTGGTACAAACAAAAGCAGTGTTCAGAGAACAATTTATTGCAATAAATGCACACATCCAAAAAGAAGAAAGAACCAAAATTAACACACTAATACAACAACTTCAACAACTAGAAAAAGACCAGCAAAATAAACCTATAATCAACAGATGACAGCAAATAATAAAGATAAGAGTAGAAATAAACAAGATAGAAAAACTATAGAAAGAATCAACAGGATAAGAAACTGGTTCTGTGAAAGAATTAATAAAATTGACTAATCATTGGCAAACTAACAAAAGAAAACTGGGAGATGACACAAATAACATGCATAAGAAACCACATGCTTGATGTCACAAGAGAACCAATAGAATTTAACAGGATAATAACAGAACATTATGAAGAGCTGCAATCCAACAAATTTTTTAAATCTATAGAAAATGGATACATTTTTAGAAAAGCGTGACATACTTAAACTTACAGTGAGTGAAGTAGAAAACTTGAACAGACTTATATGAAAGGAAGAAATTGACTAAGTTATCAAAAATATCCCAACCAAAAAAGTCCAGTTCCAGATAGCTTCACTGGTGAGTTTTACCAAACATTTCAGGGAAGAACTATTACCAATTATACTCAAATTATTCTAGAATATAGAAGAGGATGGAAAACTCCCTAAAACATTCTATGAAGAAAGCATAACCCTCATACAAAAACCAGGGAAGGATACCACTAAGAAAGAAAATTATAGACCAATATCTCTCATGTACATAGATGCAAAAATTCTCAACAAAATCCTAGCCAACAGAATTCAACAATACATAAAAATAATAATAGATCATCATGAAGTGTGATTCATATCAGGGGTGCAAAGATGGTTCAGCATTAGAAAAACAATCAATGTAATCCACCATGTAATTAAAAAGACATGACATAGAACAACATGATCATATCAATTGGTGCAGACGGCATTTGACAAAATCCAGCATTCATTCCTGATAAAAATATTCA
>NW_006408856.1:2602419-2604325 GCF_000296735.1 Chrysochloris asiatica | reverse complement strand
TCCGCGGGAGAAAGATGAGGCTTTCTGCTCCCATAAAGATTTACAGCCTCGGAAACCCTGTACAGGGTCGCTATGTGTCGGAACTGACTCCACTGCACATAACAACAACAACAACAAACTGGCAAAGAGGAAGTAAGACTATTTGCAGCTCTATTAGCATAGTGGTTAAGAATCAGGCTGCTAACCCCACAGTCAGCAGTTCAAAACTACCAGCTGTTCCACGGGAAAACGATGAGGTTTTCTGCTTCTGTAAAGATTTATAGCCAAGGAAATCCTGTACAGGGTCACTATGAGTCTGAACCAACTCCATGGCCCTTAACAGGAACAACAGAAAAATATAGAAAGTCCAAAAGCTCCACAAAATAACTACTGGAACTCATTGGAAGATTCAGCAAAGTGACAGCATACAAGACCAGCATACAAAAATTAGTCACATTCCCATATACTAATAATGACAGCACTGAAAAGGAAATTGGGAAATCAATAGCATTTACAATAGCTGCCCAAAGGATGAAATATTAGGAATAAATATAACCAGAAAAACAAAGTACTTAGACAATGAAAACTACAAAGAACTACTACAAAAAACCAAAAGAGATTTAGAAAAGCAAAAGAAGGTACCATGTTCCTGGACAGAAAGACTTAACATTGTGAAAATGGCATTACTACTGAAAGCAGTAATGCTTTGGAGCTCTGGTAGCATAGTGGTTATGAAGCAGGCTGTGAGCCGCAAGATCAGCAGTTCGAAACTACCAGCTGCTCCGTGAGAGAAAGATGAGGCTTTCTGCTCCCGTAAAGATTTACAGCCTCGGAAAAACTGTACAAGATCACTATGAGTTAGAATCGACTCCACTGAAAGCAATCTACACATAAAACACGATCTTTATCCAGATTTCAACAAAGTTGTTTAGATAGATGGAAAAATGATTACAAATTTTATATGGAAAGAAAAGAGACCCAGCATAAGCAAAGCACTGCTTATGAAGAATAACAACGTCGGAAGCCTCTCACTCCTTTATTTCAAAATTTACTACATGGCTACAGTGGTCAGAACAGCCTGGAGCTGGTGCAGTGAAAGACACATAGATGAATGGAAATAATTTAGAATCCAGAAAGTAACCATGCACATACAGCCAACTGATCTTTGACAAAGAACCAAAGTACATTGAATGGGGAGGACATAGTATTTTCAATAAAAAGTGGTGATATTGCTGGAAATCGATATGTAAAAGATTGAAACAAAAAGTTTTACCTCATGCCATATACAAAAACCAACTCAGCATGGATTAAAGACCTAAATGTGCATCCCAGAATTATAAAGGTAACCAAGGAAAAAATAGCTACAAATTTAAGGACTGTAATCCAGGGCACACATAGACTTATCAAATGTGAAAATCACACAAACAAAAGAGATGATTGGGGCATTCAAAAATTAGAAACTTATGTGCATCAAAAGATTTCACCAAAAGAGTAAAAAAGGAGCCAACAAAATGGGGGAAAAAATCTTTTGTAATGATATATCAGATACGGAACTGATTTATAGTAGCTATAGAAACCAGTCCTGGTGTGGTGTTGTGGGTTAATGTGCCAGACTGCAAAGCCATTTGAACTGCAAGGTCGGCAGTTCAAGTTTACCAGCTGCTCCTTGGAAGCCGTATACAGGGTCGCTATGGGTCGAAATTGACTTGACGGCATTTGACAACAAATAGAAACCACAACATCTCTACAAGAAAAAGACAAATCAACCAATTAAAAAATGGGCAGAGAACATGAATACACACTTCACCAAGGAAGAGATTCAGGGAGCCAAAAAACACATGAAAAAAATGTTCATGATCATTAAACATTGTTGTTGTTGTTGTTAAGTGCTCTTGAGTTAATTCTGACCCATAGTGACCCTGTATAG
>NW_006408856.1:2596716-2601555 GCF_000296735.1 Chrysochloris asiatica | reverse complement strand
TGAAGTCCTTGACAACTTCAATCTTTTCTCCATTGAAAAGAATGTTGTTTATTGGTCCAGTGGTGAGGATTTTTGTTTTCTTGACGTTAAGATGTAATCCATACCGAAGACTGTGCTCTTTGATCTTCGTCAGTAAATGTGTTAAGTCTTCTTCACTTTCAGCAAGCAAAGTTGTATCATCTGTATATCACAGTCGAATTGGCTACTACAAGAACAAGCAAGTTGTTTACCAGGGAGCCATCAAGGCAAGCAATCAAATCCCTTCGGGAGAAACTCCTCTTCAAAACTGAAACTCAAAGGGACACATTAAGAGACATGTAAGCTTGCTGGCAACCACATTAGTCTAGTGGAATGAGGGAAAGGAAGCAACAAAGTTATGTGCTTAGTTTGACCACATTCCCTTTGACCTGGAGATGAGAGAGAGAAGAGGAAGGACTGGTTGATCCTACGTTTGGTGAGACCTGGGAACTCCTTAGCCCATGAACAAGTACATAACCACAGAGGACAAGAGCTGAGATTGAAGCACCCAGCTGATATGAAGTGAGGGGAGACACACAGGAAAGCACAAACTTGTAGATAATACCCATTCAATCTAGCTTTGATGGCTTGATTAGAACTCAACTAGAGGAAGAAAAAAAAAATTATGTTTTGGATAAAGGAAGCAAGTATAAATTGCTACAATTTGATTAATTTGACCTATACTTATGGATATAGTAGTTAAAAATACCAACTGAGAGGAATGGAGTCTATATATCAAGTATCAGTCCTATCCCCTCTGTATGCAGGGTTGATAGGGACGGGCAACTTAGATATTGGGTACCTCAAATGAGAGGCTGATAAGACATGAAGTGACTGGTTAACAAGTTTTCAAGAGGGAGTTAGTTTAAGAGTGCAGGGAAAGGTAGAGTGCCTAGTGAATATTGTTCTCTTGTCAAGGTGGGTCTGGGGAAAAGAGATGGAGATAAGATTCTTATGTTTCAATAGTTAGTAATTGTTACCATGATTAATTTTGACTGTCACAACAGTAAAGGTAAAAGATTTGTAACAAAAAGTGTGCAGTAGTTAACCTTACAGTCCAGTAACAGGAGACCCTAGGACCATCAAAGGAGAAGAGCATTAGCAGAATGTGTGACCCTGTCCAGAGAGGCAGCAATACCAGAGACAGAGACAGAGATGAGGACATGAAGAGAAGAAGCAACTGAGGACTCTAGACTCATGGAAAAAGAAAGACCAAATGCTGGCAGTCAGGAGGCAGGCTTATAGAATGTGCCCTTTGCTTGTTTAAATTGTTACATATTCCTGAGTGTTTTGTCTACATCCAAAAAAACAAACAAACAAACAAAAACACAGGGAATGTAAGCAAATACTGTTGAAGGGTGATGCATAGAGGAGAATGTAATAATTGCAATGAAACTATGAGTATAAAACCAAACTTCTACAATGTAAACTATCACTCAGTTTACAATAAAAACTAAAAAAAAAGAGTTCAAGAGATGAAATTTTGTCATCCTAACTTGTAAGAAGCACTCTGAGTGAACTTCTTCCAGACAAACTTATTTGTTTTTCAAACAGTCCTTGATATTTTCAATATTTGCCAACACCATAATCCAAATGCATCTATTTTTCTAGGGTCTTCCTTATTCATTGTACAATATTCATGTTCATACGAGGTGATTGAAAACACCATGGGCTGAGTCAGGTGAGAATTAGTACTCACACTGATACCTTTTATTTTTAATACTATAAAGAAGTCTTTGTAGCACATTTGTCTAATGCAATATTTTAGAATCCTTGACTGCTTTTTCCATGAGTATGGATTGAAGATCCAAGCAAAATTATGCCTTTTACAACTTCAAGCTTTTCTCCAGTTGTCATAATGTTATTTCTTAGTCCAGTTGTGAGCATTTTTGCTTTCTTTACATTGTGGTACAATACATATAGAAGGTTGTCATCTTTTATCTTCATCAGTAAGCATTTTAATGAAGCAAGGTTGTATCATCTCCAAATCACAGGTTAAGTCTTCCTCAAATCCTGATGCCATATTCTTTTTCCTATAATCTAAATTCTCAAATTGTTTGCTTAACCTACAGCTTGAACTTTTTTTTTTTTTTTTTTTAGTGTCATTGAATCTGTTCTGACCATAGCAACCCTATATAGGGTTTCCAAGGAATGGGTAGTGAACTTTAGCCACTGACCTGGTTCTAAATGACTTTGTAGTTCAGGGCATTAACCCACAGGACCACACCAGAATTTATTCAATCAGAATCACACTTGTTGAATAAATATGATGATTTTAGAACATCCACTTTTCCCATGTGCTGTTCTTACAATTGTCTCTTGGTTCCTCATGAAAAGAGTTATGTATTCTGAAATACTCATTCTTTCCAATATTTGCTATCCTTGTCATGATCCACAGAGTCAAAAGTCTTTGTATAGTCACTAAAGCACATGTAAACATCTTTCTGTATGTTCTTAGAAGCTAGTTTGTCTAAAGCTTTTAGGGAAATCCATTGTGCAAACTTTTTCAGATTCCTTAAAGAAGTCAGAGAAATGTATTCCACATGCGTATATACTTATATCTACAAAAATATTTAATAATAAGTTTGTAAGGTGTTCAATCCTTCCAACACCCCAATAGTCCACCTCACCACTCCCTTACTCATCATGAAAATATTTTAAAGTTACACAAATCACCCTGAAGTTCCATCAAGATAAGCAGCAGTGTTAAAGAGATAACATTCCAATTGGCTCCACGTGTTCAATCACTTATTGGATTTTCAGATTAAAAGATATTCAATTTTGCTTAATGTAGTAGTTACCTAACTACTTTGTATAAACTTGGTTGAGAGAAGGGCTTTATAGTCCTTTTATTGTACACTATGGGGCATATGGAGTCCTGTTGTGGTGCTGTGGGCTAATGCACCAGACTGCAAAGTTGTTTGAACTGCAAGGTCAGTGGTTCAAGCTCACCAGCTGCTCCTTGGAAACCCTATACAGGGTCGCTATGAGTTGGAATTGACTCAATGGTGCTTCAGAACAACAGCAACATCAGCATATATAGAGGACATTCCATTCCTTCCCAGTTTTCTGAGTCCAAAAGGAACAGGATCACCATGACTCTTTTCCTGTTGTTTTCTTTTTGCTTTTGGGGATTAATAAAAACAAGTTTTACTTTGCCAACACTGTGTAAGTGTCTCTCATGTGACTCAGTCAGACCAGATAAGCATTACACATATGCAGATAATATAATTACTAGTTGGGATCCTCATTCTATAAATCTTGTGGTTGCTCAGAATCTTTTGATCATATTTAAGGCAACCTGTGTGTATCACAAAATGATATTGCATTGGGAAACTGTTGAAACTGTTTAATATCCTTGTCCCTTTCCAAGGCTTTCATGTGAAAAGATGAGTCCCAAGACAGATCTAGTGCCTTGTTCTTGTTAAGTGCCTTAGAATTGGGTATAACTCATAGCGACCCTATGCAGGATTTCCAAGACTATATATCTTTGTGGAAGAAGAAAGTCTCATCTTTTTCCCATGGAGCAATTAGTGGGAACAAATTTACTTACCCTATACTTTGAAGTCCAGTACTTATCCTATTACAGAGCCACCAAGCTCCCTCTAGTGCATTATTGGTACTTAAAAAGAGAAAAAGTAAGCATATACACCGCCCTTATTATGTCATTTAGTATGTTATGTAACCTGACATATATTTGTTCTATGTACCGATGAGAACTATCCCTTAACTCCACTTGGCAGTGAAATCTTGAGCATGCTTTCTCTTGTTTCTGGAGAACTGCCAATTTGTAAGTGCGCTCCAATAAATGTATACACCCTGAAACTTTCAGGAACATTTTTGGTCTTTCGGTTCAGAGGTTTTTGAATAACAGGTATTTTAATAAAATTGGGTAAAAACACTGTCTATTTTCACCATGACTTCATTTGTACTTCATTTCCCTTTGTACCACTTGGCATTGGCATGAGAACCAACACTTTTTTACCATCTGTCTTAGGTAAGGTTCAATTGGATACATGCTTTTAAGTGTCATCAATTCATTTCAAACTCATAGCAAATCTTTATAAGGCTTCCAACATTGCAAATATTTGTGAGAACAGAAAGTCTCATCTTTCTCCTATAGAGATTCTGGTAGACAAGAAGACCAACAGGAGAAATATAGAACAATAAAGGGGATTGCAACCATAGCAATGTAACGATCTAGGATAGGATGAATGTAAAACTAAAGTTCTCCCATTTAAACTATCACACAATCCACAATTTTTAAAAAAAAATCAGTTGGATTCCTCCATAGTAGCAGTGACAATGCTGAAAAACATTAGGAAATCAATACCATTTACAATAGCTGCCAAAAGGATGAAATATCTAGGAATAAATGTAACCAGAGAAACAAATTATCTGTACAAAGAAAACTACAAAACACTACTACAAGAAACCAAAAAAGAGTTAAAAGAGTAGAAGACTATACCATGTTACTGGATAGGAAGACTCAACATTGTGAAAATGTCAATACTGCCCAAATCAATTTACACATATAATGCAATCACAATCCAGATTTCAACAACATTCTTCAAAGAGATGGAAAAAACAATTACAAACTTTATATGTAAAGTAAAGAGACCCAGGATAAGCTAAGCATTGCTGAAGAATAAGAAAAAGTTTGGAAACCTCTCATTCTCCAATATCAAAATATACTACATGGCTACAGTTGTCAAAACAGCCTGTTACAGGTGCAATCAAAGTTAGATTGATCAATGGATAAAATTGAGAATCCAGAAATTAACAAATCCACAGAGAAACAATTGATTTTTGACAAAGTGC
>NW_006408856.1:2591186-2592650 GCF_000296735.1 Chrysochloris asiatica | reverse complement strand
AACAGCAATGAATTTGGGAGCTAAGTCTGACCACCTTCAATAAGACTCCTGTGAAACCTAGTAGAGACCCTGTTGGCCAGCAGTATTTCAAGACCTGGCGACTCCTGGGCCCAGAGGCAGTGACATGGCCACAAAGAGCTAGAGCAGAGAACAAAGCATACAGTTGATATGAAGTGAGGGGAGATGCACAAGAACATCCATACTTGTAGATAGTACCCACTTGACCTGCCTTCATTGGCTGGATGATCAGAACTTGACTAGAAGAAGAAAGAAGAGGAAAAAAAGAATAACCTGTTACAATTTGATGAACTTTAACTATACTTATGGATGTAGTAGCTCAAAAAGGAACAAATCTTTACAGTGAGGATCATTCCCGCCCCCTTGGTACACAAGGTTGACAGGGATAGGTAACTTAGACATTGGCTACCCAAAATGGGGGGGAGGGGCTACAAAGAAAAGATATGAGTGGCTTTCAAGCTTTCAAGAGGGAGTCTAATTCCAGATGGGTTGGGGAAAGTAGAATCTCCACATATTAATTGTTTCCAATATGTTCAGATGGGGCTAATGAAAGAGGAGGTAGGGATGAGACTCTTGTGGTATAATAGTGAATAATTGCTATCAGGACTGACTGTGAGGGTCAGAAATGTAAAGGTAGGTGTTTTTTAACAATAGGAGGAGAGTGATTGAAATGTAGTCCGAGAGTGGAGGTCTCTGGGACCATCAAGTGATAAGAGCAGAGTGCCGGACCCTAACCAGAGATGTATTGACTCCAGAAATGGAGGCAGAGACAATGATGTGGACAGATAGAGCAGCTAGGGACATTGGACTCCGGGAGGGAAAAAGGCTGTGTGGTGATGACCTGGTAACAGGTCTGTGGGATGTAGCCTTGGTTGTTTGATGATGCATGGAGTGGATAGTAATCATTACAATGAAACAAAATACAATAGGATGAATTTAAAAATGAGGTTCTCCCATGTAAACCCACATAATTCACAATAAAAAAATTAAAATAAAGAAATTATAGCCGACACTTGCAGATAATACCCACTTGACCTGGCTTCAATGACTGGCTGATCAGAGGTCAACTAGAAGAAGAAAAAATAGGGAAAAAAAAAAAAAAGAGTAATCTGATACAATTTGATGAACTTGACCTACACCTATTGATGCAGTAGCTCAAAAGAGGGTAAAAATCTTTACTGCATAGATCATTCCCACCCCCTCTATATACAGAGTAGACAGGGATGGGCAGCTTGGACATTGCCTACCGAAAATGGGGTGGGGGGGCTAAAAGTGCAAGAAGTGACTGGCTTACAAGCTTTCAAGAGAGAACCTAGATCCAGAGGGCATGGAAAAAGGTAGAATCTCCACTGAGTAATATCCAATATGTCTGGGGAGGGCTGATAAAAGGAGATGGGGATAGATCTCTTGTGGTACAATAATGAATAATTGTTATCAGGACTCATT
>NW_006408856.1:2586109-2589901 GCF_000296735.1 Chrysochloris asiatica | reverse complement strand
TCAATCCATGCTTTTTCCTATTCCCTTGCCATTATATAAGGACTTTATCTTTCCTGCAAGTTCTTGCCGTTTTAAAACAAAAAAGAGCTCTATTTATCTTGAATGATAAGCTTAGATTGCATATTCTTAAAAGATGGCACAATAAATTAGAATTAGATTTAACTTAACATCAAACTAATTCTCAGAATGATACTACTGTTAAATCTAGAAGCTAGTATATAAACTACCCTGTAAGTAAACAGTTTTGCTTCATTCATGTGAACTTTTGAAACTGGTTCACTGTAGCATAGTTTGTGCAAAAGAAAGTTATGCAGAAGAAATGAATATTCAACATGAGCTATTGTTTCTTCTTGTTTCCCATTCAAATCCAACTCCTAATGATATTAAGTATGTATACAAGAATGAAACGTTGTCAGATCCTATGCCATCCTCAAATAAGTTTGTATGTTTAAGACCATTTGTGTAGTCAACATTTAAATACATCTAATAGAGGATTTTCTACATATTTGCTGACACTTCACTTTACAAAATGTGATTATCTTTTTTCATGATTGGTGGTTCCTGTTGATATGTAACAAGTAAGGGAGTCAAAATCTCACCATTATCTCTTCTAAAGATCATTACAGTTATACTTCCTCTAAAGCAGATCTATTTATTATTTGGCAGTCTACAGTATATTCAATATCCTTTGCTAACTCCCAGAGCTTGAATACATCAGTTCTCCTTTCATTTTCCTTTTGCATTATCCAATTTTCACATGCATATGTCATGACTAAAAAGTACATCTTCTTCATCACAGGGTTATGTTTCCTTTTGAATAATGAAATATAGACTTTCACAGCAGATTTTTCCCAATGCAATATGACATTTAATGTCCTGACTATTGTTTCCATGGTCACTGATTTTTGATCCAAGTAGAATTAAATGAAATTCTTGGCAAATTCAACTTCTTATTCATTAATCATAATGTTGCTTCTTGGTCCAGTTGTGAAATTTTTCATTTTCTTTATACTCATATACCATACACATTGGATGATGAAGTGTACTACATTCATCATTAAGTGCTTCAGGCCATCTTTATTTTTGGCAAGCAAGATTTTGCTATCAGCATATCACAATTGTTGATCAGCATTTCTCCAATTGTGATGCTGCATACTTTTTAATATATTTCAGCTTCTCAGATTATTTGTTCACCACACACATTGAATACATAAGGTGGAAGAATGCAATCTGCAAGACATATTTTTTTATTTTTCATTCATCTGTATCTTCTTGCTTTATAACCATATAAATCAGAAGAGTCAAACAGAAAAATGCCCTCTAGCAAGTCTTCTGATATTTGGTTACTAATGGTTAGTGTGTCAAATTGGTTCCTGAGATAATATTTTATTTTAGGCAGGATGTATTCAAGTTCTTACTTTGACTCTTATAGGCTTGCTTTGATTTTATTCAACTAATATATACATATTAATAATTAAAAAAAATGTTTTGATAATTTTCCAATAGCTTTGCATTTCCAGCATAGCATGCTATCACAAATGCTCCATAGCCCCAATGAAATAAAATATTTCACATTTTAAAAATAATAATGTAAGGGCTTGGAAGTATGGGACATTCAGACCACATTAGGTGACACCACTTAATTGGCTTCCAAGAAAATCAAGTTTGCATGGCTCCTCTTTACAGTAATAACTGTGATCATTTCGTAACATATCAAACAGAACAATTTATTTTCTTCTATGTGTGAAGATAGCTTCTCAATTAAATGGCAGTCATATTCTGGAAATATGTTTTTGGAAGAACTAGGAAGTCATTATGGCTATGAATTTTGAACATAATGAAGTAAAATGTGATAAATTTAAGACTTGCTATTATGGATTTAGGGATTGTGGTGACTGTAGAAAAACATTGTATTATGAACCAAAAGGTCAATAGTTTGAACCTACCAGTCACTCCTTAGGAGAAAGATGAAGCTTTCTGCTCCCATAAAGATTTACAGCCTTGGAAACGCTCCATAGGGTTGCTGTGAACCAGAACTGATTCTACAGCATGCAATACTACTAAAATTGCATAAACACTTTGAAATAGGAAAGGATTGATATATGTCCATTCTTACTTTTGAGTGCAAGAAAAACAACAACAACAACAATGTACTACATAAAACTGTTGTATAAATGAATGCATGGACAGCAGACTATTTTGTTTGAAGGCATATGTAGTGTTTCCGAGTGTCTATAAGGAAAAGAATGCGACAATAGCAGAAATACTATATGTAATTTTAGATGCTCAAACTAATATTACTAGAAGAGTTTCCTCTGCATTGTTATCTTTCTTATTCTCAGAATTTCTTTTGTATGGATGGTGGTAGTAATTATATACCTTGAAGTCTGTTCTGACTCATAGTGATGCTGTATACGGTCTCCTAGACTATAAATCTGTATGGGAAAAGAAAGTCCCATTTTCCTCCCACTTAGAGCCTGATAGATTCGAACTGCAGGCCTTGCAGTTAACATCCCAATTTGTAACCCACTACACTTAACAACAGTAACAACACCATGCTACTTCAAAGTTGATCTGATCTATAAGGCTGTGGTTCAAGTTCAACCAGCCACTCTGCAGAAACCTTATAAAGAGTCATTGTGAGTCAGAATCCATTGCTGTTGTTGTAATGTACCATGGTGTCGGTTCCGGCTCATAGCGACTCTGTAGAGGGTTTCTGAGGCTGTAAATCATCACGGGAGCAGAAAGTCCCATCTTTCCCCGGCAGAACAGCTGGTAGTTTCGAACTACTGACCTTGAGGTTTGCAGCCCAATTCGTAACCACTAGATGGCACTTAACAGTAACAACAACAGTGCTACCAACGCTCCTTTTGTATAGCTAGTATAGTTAACTTTTTGCTGACCCTTCACTTTACCAATTTTAATGTTATTTCCTAGTGATTAATCTTAGTCCTGACATCTTAGTGAGATTAGTATTTTCCAGAAGAAAATATTTACAATTACTATGGCTGAAACGTACTTCTGAATTTCAGAACAATTCATTAGCAACTTATCATGTTAGAGCCTCAAATACAAGCATTTTAAACAAATAACCACGGTATATTTAAGAAACATTCTTTTTGAAAACTACTAACTTAAAGCATGGTACATATGAAACCCTAATCACTATTTGACATCCAATGGAAAAATGTTCTCTATGACACACATTTGGAGTGGCTCTGGGAGCTAATGAGCTGGACTATAAGGTCAGTTTGAACTGCAAGGTCAGTGGTTCAAGCTCACCAGACACTCCTTGGAAACCCTATACAGGGTCTGTATGAGTCAGAACTGACTCAATGGCACTTAACAACAACAACAACAAAACCTAGAATATAGCATTTATTCAATAAATATGTAAGTGAATGAATTGTTGCTTATTATGTGCCGCTGAGTTGATTCTGACTCGTAACTACGTATATGGTTTCCAAGTCTTTAAATATTTGCTAGGAGTGGAAAGTTTCATCTTTTTTCTGTGGAGATACTGGTGGTCTTGAACTGCCAAACTTGTGGTTCTCTGTACATTGCTTATCCTATGAAGCCACCATATTGGCAGTGAATAAACTGTTATTAAATGCTTTTAAGTCCATTTCAACCCATAGCAAATCTGTATAGGATTTCTGAGGAGTGGCTGGTGAATTTGAACCACTGACTTTTTGGTTCAAGTTGATTTTGTGGTCCAGTGCTTACCCAACAGTGCCACACCACATTATTTCATAGAAAGTATCCTTCCTACATTTAGGCAATTGAGAATAG
>NW_006408856.1:2575055-2586009 GCF_000296735.1 Chrysochloris asiatica | reverse complement strand
TATATATATATATATAATTTTTACAGTGTTTAGAAAAGTAAATATACAACGTGCTTAATTCCAGAATACTAACTGTTAGTATAGTGGCAAAAAATTTGACTTTTGTTTAAATTCCAAAAATTTGCTTTAGTTACCTTATCAACGTGTTTAACTAAGATTGGTAGTCAATCTGTGGCACATAGAGCTAAAATTTAGAAAAATAACCTGCCCCTAACTATATAGGTTAAATTCACTCAGAAATTTGGGCCAGTTCAGGCAATTTGAAAATGTTCTTTAATTTGAGTAGCTGTGTTCAAGCATAGTGCATGCTGGGATTTGTCATTTTGGCTGCCTTCACAATTACCCCTATCAGTGTCTCTGCACAGATGCTGAATGTGAGTAACTATTACTGGCAGGTTATCCTGGCGACTCATACAAATGAATAATCATTGGCTTATGATCACCTCAACTCCCAAGATCATTAGAATGGCCCAGCAGGACAGAGTATGAAATCTAGCTAATGAAAGGGATTGTTTCATCCTCTCTAGCTCTGAGGCATACTGCACAGTATTTTATACAGTTGTATTTTTAAAAATTGTTGTTAAATTTCACGTTTATTTAAATGTTCCTAGTTTTCTCAATAAAAAATAAATAGCATTGGCACTGTGGGTTAATGCTCTGGACTGCAAAGTCATTTGAACTGCAAGGTTGGTGATTAAAGCTCATCAGCCTTTCCTCGGAAACCCTATAAAGGGTCATTATCGGTCAAAGTTGACTCAATGACACTTAACAACAACAATATAAGACATACCTTCAAATAGGGTTTAGGGTAAAATAAGACATAAAATTGTGATATGGAAACTTCTTATTGTTAAGTGCAGTCGAGTCAGGTCTGACACATAGAAACCCTGTATAGCATTTCTGAAAATGTCTAGATGGTTTGAACCACAAACCTTGTGATTAGTAGTCTAGTGCTTATCCTACATCACCACAGTTATTTAAGTAACAAATTGTACAATTGCTAAAGTACAGAATGAATTTGATTACTGTGAAATTGCAATTTGTGTAAAATATCTACAATAAAATAAAAGGCACAAAGACTTATTAAAACTGAACAGAAATTCTATTTTTGAATGACCCAATATAATGAATTGTTGTTGTTGTTAAGTGCCGTCGTCGGTTCTGACCCATAGCGACCCTGTACAGGGTTTCCGAGGCTGTAAATCTTTACGGAAGCAGAACGCCTCATGGTTCTCCCGCGGAGCGGCTGGTAGTTTCGAACTGCTGGATAGAAGCCTGTATTTACATTTTGTTACTATCATCCACCTACTTCAGAAAGTTTCAAAAGGTACAGCTTCTTCTTTATTTTTAAAGTATGTTGTTAGCAGAACAAACACTGGCCAGTCCTAACAATTCTCAGTAAATTTGAAGTCTTTGCTGCCGTCACTGTACTATGCTATTAGCATTAAGAGGAAATGTGCACTACATTTAACAATTGTTATTTCACTTAAAAGACCCCAAAAAAGAAGGAATAGAAAGAAAGAACATGTACATTTCAGAAAGGATGAGTATAGAATATTATCAGCTCCTGTGTAAATGAAGAATATTTAAAGATAAAAACATATACTATTTACAAAAACAGTAAATCAAATTTTTGTGTTTTATTCTTTAAAACCTGATCATTATGTCATTGCTTTTGATCCATGGACAGATATTTTAACACTGAGATTATCTAAAAACACAGTGCAAGCTATTCCCTACATTCTTTTATTTTAGAATTGTTATCACTATTTGCAAGGAATCTATAATAAAGGTTTTGAAAGTCATTAGACATTTTCCTTGATGTTACTTTTGTATGTCTGAGAGGTACTACACTTTTTTCATGAATAATGTCGCTATTAATATTATAGTCTATAACTTCAGATTTTTATTTTCTTTTTTCCAATTATATTTGTACCCTTTGGTTTTCCATGTAGTCAAATAGATGCTACTTTTTGATTCTACCTCCCAGGCACTATTTTGCATTCTTCATGATTAAGTCTTCCAGTTCTCTAACTTCGTTTCAGAATTTCTTCTATCTGCAGCTCTCCCCTTTATCAGTTTATATACTCTGCCCAGATAAATTCATAAATTTATATTGCAATTTGCAAACATAAAAATAATTTATTTGATCTGCATCTCCTGGCTATTTCTCTTTCCTGACTTCCAGTTCTTAATATCACAATGACAAATTTCAATACGACTCATTTTACCGCCATTATTCTCAAGCTTTATATAGTTGTTTCTAATCTCCTCTCTGTCAGTGAGCAGCACACTTGTGCATTGTGTTGAATCAGGAAACTTTAGTAACATCATTAATATCTCCATTTTCTTTACCCCACACATCAAATTAAACACAAGTCAAGTTGACTCTTCCATGATTCTAAATATATTTCGTAGTTCAGTTTTTCATTAGTTTAGTAAAACATCAACATATATTCAATAAATAAAATCAGTATACTAGCTAATCTGCCTGATTTATTTCTGGCATCCTAAAATTCATTTTCTATATTGCACACAAATGAACTTTTTAATTTGATCATATACTTCTACTTTAATGTTCAATGCTTTGTTAACTCACAATTCCCTTAGGATAATATCCAAACATTTTAGGAATGCTTGTATGGATCTGCCTGATCTGTCTTTTAATCTATGACTATTAGGTTCCTGATCTACCACATCCCAACATACTAAGTTATTTTCAGTTTCCCAGAGAACCATTTATTTGTTTAGCATGGACTCCCCTATACTGTTATCTTTATATTCAGTCTTAATTTCTCTTTTTTTTTTCGCTCTTTACCCTTACATAACATATGGTAATGGCTAAAGACATTTCCCCTAAAAAAATAACAATAGCAACAATAAAAAATAGCCCTATTGCAGTAAGATGAGGGACTAGGCAGAAGCACTACAAGGACCCTCTACAATAAAGATACAAGATGCTCAGTGAAACAGACACAGTTAAAAATCCTGAAATATTGAACTTCAGTGGAAATGTTAGAGAAGTGGACTGAGTACTTGCTGGGAGGAGCTTAGCAAGGAAGGAAAGAGAGGAAGTCTGACTGGTGACTAGCTGGCCAAGTGTGGCATGACCACCTTGGACTTTTGTGAGTATCTTTGGTGACAGAAGATGGCCTGGTATAGCAGATTCACTCAGGTGACCAGAAAGGTACATTTTTTTTTCTTTATTCCCATGTTTCCCTGGTGACAAGAGGTGTGGCCAGGTCCCACCATCATCCACCTCTAGTGCAGACCCTGCTGTCTGGGAGTTTGGTTGGAAGCCACACCAGTGTGAGGAAGGGCCCACCTGTGGTGCTTTGGTGCCTGGTTTGGGCTAAACTCCAGACCTACAGAACCGGCAAAGCTAAACTCTTCAGCTTTTCTTTTTCTTGTTAAGTGTTGTTGAGCCATTTTTGACTCATAGAAACACTGTATAGGGTTTTTGAGTAGTGGATGGTAGCTTTGAAGTGCCAACCTTGTGATTAGCTTATGGTTAGCAGTCAGGGTGTATCCTACAGTGCCACATCAGTCTTCCTAGATAAGCATATTCTAGTAGAAATCTTCATAACTAACCACCCTGTCTTGTAGTCTTAGCATACATCTGAACCAGTTCCATCAAGGGCATCAGGGAACTATTTATAGATTGAGTTTCCTGAACATAGATAACACCAAGTCCTATAGGAACTTCATCTGTGACCAATAACTCTACCGTCATATTTCTCCTGCATCCACCTTCTGAGTTTCTTGACTCATAGAAACCCAACAGAATTTTCTTCTCTATATTTCTAAAAACTGCCCTGGTTTTATGTTTTTGGGTTTTGGTTACATCACTTGTTTATTCTTTCTTCTCCTTCTCTCTCCCTTCCTTCAAATGTTATTTTTTATCTCTACTTTTGTTTTTCATTTTTCCATGTTTCTCATTTTCCATATTCTATTTTATTTTTCCTTTTGATCTTTCTTCACTACTCTCTACTTTCTTTTAATCTTCCCACTATTTGCTTTCTTCTAGTGTTTTTTTAATTCATTTTATTTTCTATGTTATTTTTCTCTTCTATGCTACATTTTCCTGAACCGTCTTTTACCTTTTTAACTATATTCTTTTTCTACTTTATTATTTTCCCTTTCTATTGTTGGTTGCTGGGATATTTATTCTGCTTTTGTTTCTTGTGTATTTGTGTATATAGGGTGCATTCCTCTTTCCCACAGACAGCAGACAACAATTGTGCATACATTCCAGCCAAAATCATATCCTCTGCAGCTCCATCAACTGGGAAAAGGCCAATACCACCTCCTATATCATTGGATCAATGATAGACAGCAGTCAACACCAGTCAAACTCACCATAAACTGATAAGCACAAATGGTCACCAGAGAACAGAACAGACACTTCCATTCTCTTAACTACAACCCTGAGACAGTTGGTGAGAAACTATGAACATATCAACATACAATCATCAGTTAAATAGAAATGTAATACCACAATGTTCTGGAGACAAGAGACAATTTTAGATCACACTAAGAAAGAAGAGAGAATGGGTAAAAAAAAAAAAAAATAACCGATATGCACATTCAGACGTGTCTCTGAGGAAGAAGAGGTAATGGAACGAACTGAAAAATAATTCAAAAGCATGATTATTAGGTACCTTCAAAGGATTGACAGAAAAATTGAGAAAAGCAAGGAGAACACAGAAAAAATTTTAGAAGATTTCAGGAAAACACTACAAGAACAAACTGACTACATAAATACAAAATTTGAAACAATACAAAACCCCCAATTAGAAAGCAAGAAAATTAATGCTATTAACTTCAGAAATGAAGAATATATTGGTAGGACAAAGAAGCAGATTTGAAGCAATTGAATTCTGAATCAGTGACTTATAAGATAAATATGTCAAGATTAGTATGCTAGAAAAGCAATCAGAAAAAAGAATGAAAAAATCGAGAGAGAAACCCTAAGAGTTATGTACGACCCAATGAAGAGGAATAACTTATGGATGAATTCCAGAACAGAAAGATACTACAAAAAGCACAAAAAAAATATTGAAGAGTTGTTAGAAGAAAAATTCCTTAGCATTATGAAAGATGAAAAGATAAGCATGCAAAAACCCAAATGAGCAAGACACATCCCAAAAGAAAATCACCAAGACGTACCACAATCAAACTTTTCAAAATCAAAGACAAGAAAAGAATCCTGAGAGCAGTTTGGAAAAAAACTAAAAGTTACATATAAAGGAAATACAATTATAATAAAGCTGTGCTTTCTCAGCAGAAACTTCACAGACAAAAAGGCATGTAAACGAGAAAACTAAAATTCTCAAAACTAGTCCAATAAGTACCATTATAATAAATTAAGAAAATATTTAGTTGTCAAGGATTTAATTGTACCAGAATTCAAAATCAGAATCCATGGGAAGTAGTCAAGAAATGAAAAGATGTATTGAACTGGCGAAATCTGAGGCAGAAGTCTTTTATTTAAATTTTTAAAATTTTTTTTATGGAGTTTATTAGTGAAATGAGCAGGGTACAATTCAGGATCAAAATCCGCTTAGGATACAGCAGTTCTCTAGTCAGGAAAGCCTCTTGTCTGCCAAATTGTAAGCACACCTCACTTTTGTCTTTGACCTCTCAGTCATGTGGCCTCTTGGCCTTTGCCCTACTCCAGCAAGTGATACAAAACTCTTTTAGCAAGGCTGTGAATGCCCAAAAGGCTCATTCTGAAAGTCAGTTTCCTGCTTGTAGGTACTCAGCTTTATTCAGTCCACAGGGCTAAAGTTGGAAGCTATTCTGTCTCTTCTTGCCACTGCCAATGCTCTTATCGCCACTGTTGTCTCTGCTGTCACAACTTGCCATCACCTCTTGATGTCTCATGCTCCACTCATACTCTTCCTTATTGAAGGTCCTGTAATCTGTATTGCTTCTGAGACAGCTCCTTATAAACCTAGTAGTAGGGAAAAACTAACCAATCCCAGCCATAGAGTCCTGTATACCTTATCCTCTTATTTTTATGCCATGTATCTTAAAGTTCAAACCCATATGGGCAAATAGTCTGAGTTACCTAATCCAACAATTAAAAATTTGCAGCTAAGGAAAATTGTCCACTTACAAATTGAGATATTCCATCTTCTATCTCAGCCCATTTAATTCCAAATTTTAGGATATTTCATTTTCAAAATCTTGCTTGCAAAAGTTTTGTGCTGTTATATATAATTGTTTCTATTTAATCAGTATTTTTTAAATTTGGCATGTCTGAAATAAGATGTATTGTGGACTTGTGGTGTCTTTATTTTACTTGATGTGGCTTTCCTGTACAAAAATCTTAATTCTCACCAAGTGATTGGGTGGGGCCATGCAAATAAGTTTTCTTTTAAATGTAAAACTGTAAAGATGTCCATTGAAGATTAAGATGTGCATTACTCAGTCTTCTCATGTGCATGTATGTAAAATCTGGAAAATAAATAAAGAAGACTGAAGAACAACTGATGCCTTTCAATTATGAATATGGCAGAGCATATTGAATATACCATAGACTACAAGAACTGTCCTGGTGTGGCACTGTGGGATAATGCACTGGACCACAAAGGTGGTTTGAACTGCAAAGTTGGCAGTTCAAATTTACTAGTTACTCCTCCAAAACACTATACAGCGTCTCTATGTGATAGAACCAACTCAGTGGCACTTAACAACAACAAGATCAGGAAACAAATCTGTCTTGTAAGAAATCAAGATGCTCTTCAGAACCCAAGATTATGAAAGCATGTATTTTGGTCATGTTTTCTAGTGAAGTAACAGTTTTTGCAAAAGGACTTCATGCTTTAAAGTAGAATGTTAACATCTCAAATTTATGTCTTACAATTCAAATTCTTTAATATTATTATTTAGTATTATACACTTTTGTTGTTTTTAAATTCCTTCAAGGTGGTTCTAACTCATAATGACCATGTATAGGTTTTGAAAGACTGCAAATTTCTGTGGGAGCAGAAAGCCCCATCTTTCCACATGGAGTGGCTGGTGTGCTTGAACTACTGATTTTGTGGCTTACAGTCCACTATCTATTCTATAGAGCCACCTTACTTCCCTCTGTAATTTTTAACATTTACAAAAGTTATGCATTCATCAGTCAACTAGAATATCAGCAATTTTCTAAAACAAGTATTAATTTCTTGTGCTTCATTTTCAATGTTTATTGGAAAACTTGCTCTTCTCATTGCACTCACTAGGCAAATAGAGGCTTGACCATCCCTAACTAAGTCTTTGGGTTTCACTATGTCATGGGAAAGGAGCATAGAATAATAAATTGACCACTGGTCCATTATCATTACTGTTCAGATGGAAAATATGATACATATCTTCAGCAAAAATTGTATGATCTTGCCAAACTTTAAAGAACTTTTTCCTGAAAGAGAAAGTTAGAATTTGTGGTGAACACTAGGTTGTACCTTAGAATGTAATTAGCATTTAATTCAAATATATAACTTCTTAGTAAAAACTTTTTGATTCATTTTCTCCCTCAACTTAATTAGATGACTTTCCTTAGTGAACTTATCACACCTTGAAGATATTTCTCATAGCCTTTAACACTGGTTACTTTAAAAATATATTCACTAGATTATTGACTCTTAAGGTCAAGGAAAGTATCTCATTTGTTGCTATAGTCATAAGATTTAACACAATATAATATTTTTATTAAAAATGAAAGAAAGAAAAGAAACAACTATCCAGACAAGTGCCAAGTAAGACACGGAGAATACAACATCAGTTTTTTTATTCCCTGTTGTCACTCAAGTACATAAGAATTTGCTGAGTGTGTCTGCTTTCTCCTTGGTCTTATAAAAGAGAATGAGTATCTCACAGTAAATGGGCTCAAATCATTATAAAAATTTGTAATACAAAAATTGTTGTACAAATTTTCACCGATTTTACAAAATCCTAGGTATTATTTAGTTCTAAAAAAAAAAAGCCAATACTAAGTAAAAGAGGAACTCTTAAAAATAGTCAAATTCTTGTTCAATTTAGATTGCCCTCAAGCAATTCAAGAGCCTTGATTTTAAATTGCAAACAGCTTTCAGCATCCTCTGAAGAAAAAAATGATCAGGAGTGTTATAGAGAATATAAAGGATCCCAGTAAAACCTAGAACCATTTGAGTAAAACTGAAATTTCTCCTCCTTGATGATGCAGCATTTTCCTAATACTTTGGAAAAAATATTTGCTTCATCATTGTTGCAGAAGTTGACTGATATCTACATCTATAGAAATTCTCCATTTGGGAAAAAAAAAATGTAGCTATAGGACGCAACTCAGGGAACTCATTAGCAAACTCATACCCATACATTAAAATTACTTCTCCCAATCTTGCCAGGATTAGTCATGTGAAAATGATTAATTAAATAATCTTTTTTTTTCTTTCTTTCCAATACATGAATGGATTTAGAAACATTCACCCCTTTTTGTTTAAGAGTTAATAGCATCAAATGAAATTGTCTGAATAAGTACACATTGTTGCTATAGCTGTTATGTGCCATTAAGACTGCTCTGACTCATATAGCCTTTATGCGCAATATAACAAAACACTGCATAGTCTTGTGCCATCCTTACAATAGTTGTTAAGATTGAGCCCAATGTTGCTGGCACTGTGCCAGTCTGTCTCACTGGGTATCTTCCTCTTTTTTATTGACTCTCCACTTTAGCAAGAATTATGTCCTTTTCCAGGGACTGAACGTGCCTGATAATGTGCCCGAAGTATGAGAAATGAAGTTGTGCTATCCTGGTTTCTAAGGAGCATTGTGGTTGTACTTCTCCCAAGATAGACTTTTTTTATTGTTCTGGCAATTCATGTTACTTTCAATATTCGTCTCCATCACCATATTTCCAATTCTTGTAAAGACTTCCTTATTCATTGTACAACTTTCACATGCATATGAGGTTATTGAAAACACCATGAATTGGGTCAGCTGTACCATAGTCCTCAAACTGACATCTTTGCTCTTGAAAACTTGAAAGAGGTCTTGTTCAGAAGATTTGCCTAATGTAATATATCATTTGATTTCTTGTCTGCTTCTTCCATGAGTATTTATAGTGGATCCAAGCAAAATGAAATCTTTGACAACTTCACTCTTTTCTCCATTTAACACTATGTTTTTTATTGCTCCAATGGTGAGAATTTTTGTTTCCTTTATATTGATGTTCAAACCATACTGAAGGTAATGGTCTTTGATCTTTATCAGTAAATATTTAAATTATTGTTAGTTTCCAGCAAACCATGTTGTGAAGTCTTCATGTTGTAGGTTGTTAACAAATCTTCCTCCAATCCTAATTTCACATTCTTCATCATATGATGCTGCTTCTTGGAATATTTGCTCAGCATACTATTTTATTTTTTCAGCATAACTATGGTGAAAGACTATAACCCTGGCACACACTTTTCCTAATTTTAAACATTCAGTGTTCCCTTGTTGTGTTCAAACAACTGTCTCTTGATCTAAGTACAAGTTTCTCATGAGCACAATTAAATGATATGAAAACTCATTTTCTGGATTACTATCCATATGTTGTCATGATCCACAAAATCGAAAGTCTTTGTATAATCAAGAAGTCAACGGTAAACATCTTTCTGGTATTCTCTGCTCTCAGCCAAGATCCATCTGTTGTCAGCAATGATATCCCTTGGTCCACATCTGAATCTCAATCTGTCTTGAACATCTGGAAGTTCCTTGCAAAGGTACTGTTACAGCTATTTTCTACTTATATCTAGCAAATGTTACTTACATGTGATATTACTGATATTTTCCAATCATTGCTGCATTCCATTGGGTCACTTTTCTTGTGAATGGGCACAAATACGAACCTTTTCCAATCAGTTGGCCAGGTACTTCTCTTCCAAACTTCTTATCATAGATGACTAAGTACCTCCAGTGCTGCAGCAGCTTGTTGAAATATTTTAATTTATATTCCACCAATTCCCAGAGCACTGTTCTTTGCCAATGCCTTCAGTGCACCTTGGGCTTCTTTCTTCAGTATTTTGCTGATAGAATCCTTCAATATTGTAAGTTGAGACTTCAATTTTCACTTCAGTTCATTCTGCTTGGCAATTATTGAGTATATTTTTCTCTTCTGGTTTCTAACTCCAAGTCCTTTCATATTTCATTATAATATTTAATATTTTTTTCTCAAGTTGCCCTTAGAAATTTATTGTTCAGCCTTTTACCTCCTTGTTTCTTTTATTTCCTTTAGCATCTCTATGTAAGAGAGCAAATTTCAGAGTCTCATGACATAAATACTAACCATTAACTTCTTTTTTGTCTTTTAAATGACCTTTGATTTCTTTCTGTTTGATAATCTTGATGTTATTTCACAACCCTTCTGGTCTTCAGTCAGTCAGTAGTGTGTAATGCACAGAATCTGTTTTTGAGATAAATTATAAATTCAGGTGGGATATTTTTAAGGTCATATTTGGACTTTTAAAGATTTTTCTTCAATTTCAGCCTGAACTTGCATACGAGCAATTGATTCTCTATTTCAAAAACTGCCTCTGTCCTTGTTTTGGATGATTACCCTGAGCTTTTCCACTCTTTCTTTCCACAGATGTAGTTAATTTGATTTCTGTCTATTCCATCTGGTGATGTCCGTGTGTATAGTCATCTTCCAGGCTTTTCTCAAAATGTATTTGAATGACATTGTAATGTGAATTTGAAAAATGGATGTAAACCCTTGCTTTAATTATTCTTATCATTGATGTAGCATAGTAATTAGAAAGATTTTGGGTTCTTACAGTTCAATTTGCTTAATCTCTGAAAACTTTTAAATACAAATAAAAATATCCTTGTATAGAGTTATTAGAAAAACTAAATAGCTATTTATAAAGCAGTCCTCTCTATATATAGTTGTTGGTAAGTGTTATTGAGTCAATTCTGACCCAAAGCAACCCTGTATAGACAGCTG
>NW_006408856.1:2573339-2573857 GCF_000296735.1 Chrysochloris asiatica | reverse complement strand
GAAATACACTAGAAAGGGAAGGGGAAAGGGAAAAAAATGGTGAATGGGAGAATAGCTAGGAAGGTTTACATGGGCTAAATGGGACAGAGGTAAATAACAATCTGAGCACAAACATGGAAAAACAGGGTTCATGGATACAAAGATTGAGGCATAGTTTGAATGGGTAAAAGTGGGGAAATGATGTTAAGATTCTTGGCCGTTTGTAGAATCTTGGGTTCCCTTGCATACTATTGTAAAATAGACACTTGAAAGGGAGAGAGAGAAATAATGAGAAACATCACCAGAGAAAGCTTGTTTGGAATAACTAGAATGGGGTTAGAACTTGCCCAGTGAAAGAGGTTCCCAGCAGAGCCTTTGCATTGCACAAGAACATAGGTGGAATCCTGATCCATCCAGAATCATCTGAGGTGGGACATTCCCACATAAAAGGACAAGTAGACCAGTCTGGAGCAGCTAGAAGAACAAAAAGATATTTCTTGAAAGAAAGACCAGCAGAAAAAAACAACAACAGCAGCAGT
>NW_006408856.1:2570556-2571204 GCF_000296735.1 Chrysochloris asiatica | reverse complement strand
CTATTTTAAATACCAGCAGGGTCACTCATGGTGGACAGGTTTTAGATGACCTTCCAGACAAAGACAAAGGTAGAAGGAGTGATAAATTATTTCTGGTTATTTAGTCACTGAAAACCTTATGAATAGCAGAGAAACACTATCAGATATAGTGCTAGAAATGAGCCCTTCAGGATAGAAGGCACTCAAAATGCAATTTGGGGTGAGCTGCCACCTCAAAGTAGAGTTGACCATGATGACATGAATGGAGTAAAGCCCATGAGAGAAAAGCCCATGAGACCTTCATTTGCTGATGGGGCACAATTCAAAATGAAGAGAAACAGCTGTAAACATCCATTGAAAATCGGAACATGGAATGTATGAAATATGAATCTAGGAAAATGAGAAGTTGTCAAAAATGAAATGCAATCCATAAACATCGATATCTTAGGCATCATGGAGCTGAAATGGACAGTTATTGGCTATATTGAATCTGATGATCACATGGTTTACTATGTTGGAAATGACAAATTGAAGGGGAATGGTGTTGCATTCATTGTCAAAAAGAACATATCCGGATCAGTCATGAGGTACAATGCTGTCTGTGATAGAATATTAACCCCACAATCCAGGCAAGAAATAATAACAACTGCCATACACCAGGGAAGCAGA
>NW_006408856.1:2568047-2569086 GCF_000296735.1 Chrysochloris asiatica | reverse complement strand
GGACTAGAGTGGAGAGCGAAGCATTCAGCTAATAAGAAGAGAGGGCATTTGCATAAGAACACCCTCACTTGCAGATAATGCCCACTTGACCTGGCTTCAATGGCTGGATAAACAGAGCTCAATTAGAAGAAGAAAGAAAAGGAAATACAATATGATGAACTTGACCTAGTACCTATGTTACAATATAATGAACTTGACCTATACCTATGGATGCAGTAGTTTAAAAGATGGAACAAATCTTCACAGCGAAGATCATTCTCATCCCCTCGTTACACAGAGTAGACAAGGATGGGCAACTTGGACATTGGCTACCCAAAATGGGTTAGCTACAAAGGCAAGAAGTGACTGGCTAACAAAATTTCAAAAGGAAGCCTAGATCCAGAGGGTGCAGAGGAAGGTAGAATCGTCATTGAATAGTATCCAATCTGTCCTGGTGGGGCTGATGAAAGAAGATATGGATAGGCCTCTTTTGGTACAATAGTGAATAATTGCTATCAGGACTGATTGTGAGGGCTGGAAATGTAAAGGTAGACATTGTGTAGTAAAAGAAGAGGAGTGATTGACTTTTGCAGTCCAGGAGCGGAGGTCCCTGGGACCATTAAGGGAGAAGAGCAGAGCACAGGACCCTACCCAGAGAAGCAGTGATGCCAAAGACAGAGGCAGAGAGGATGATGTGGACCTATGGTGCGGCCAGGGACTCTAGACCCAGAGTGGGAGAGGAGCTCTGAGTCCTGATGACTTGGGGGACAGGTTTTCACGGTATAACTTTTCATTGATTGATGATGCATGGAGGGGTATTACTACATACCTTTTATTATATTGAGGAATGTCCTGTTTGTTCTTATACTGTTTAGTGTTTTTTAAAGAATTGTTTGGGAAATTTGTCAAATGTTTTTTTCTTATTCTATATGTATGATCATGTAGCTGTTTTCTTTTAGTTATATGATGTTGTTGTTGTTAAGTGCCGTGGAGTCGGTTCCGAATCATAGCGACCCTGCACAGGGTTTCCGAGGCTGTAAATCTTTACGGGAGCAGAACG
>NW_006408856.1:2564411-2565721 GCF_000296735.1 Chrysochloris asiatica | reverse complement strand
TAGAGGTGTTGTAGTTTTCTATATATTTTAGAACTGAGTCCCTTATCAGATGCGTCTTTGCAAAAGATTTTTCCCATTCTGTGGGTTCCCTTTTTACTCTTCTGGTGAAGTCTTTTGATTCACATAAGTTTTTAATTTTTAGTAATCCCCACTCATATATTTTGTCTGCTTTTATTTGTGTGCTTTTCAAAATTTTTGGTAGTCTGTATATGCCCTGAATTAGCACCCTCACATTTGTCCCTATTTTTTCATTGATGACTTTCATAAATTTGGGATTCACTTTTAGATCTTTAATCAATGCTGAGTTTTTGTTTTGTTTTGTTTTGTTTTGTTTGTTCGTTTTTATGCGGAATGAGGTAAAGGTCTAGTTTCATTCTTTTGCATATCACTTTCCAGTTCTGACAGCACTATTTGTTAAAGAGATTATCTCCTCCCCATTCAATATGCCTAGGTACTTTGTGAAAAATCATTTGGCTTTATGTGAATGGGTGAATTTTTAGATTCTCAATTCTGTTCCACTGATCAATATATTTTTCATTGTAAGAGTACCAGGCTGTTTTGACCACTGTAGTCATGTATTAAATATTGAAATCGCAGACTGAGAGCCCTCCAACCTTGCTCTTCTTAAGCAGTGCTTTGCTTCTCCTGGGTCTCTTTCCTTTCCATATAAAGTTAGTAATTGTCTTTTCCATCTCTTTGAAGAATGTTGTTGGAATTTGGATTAGGTTTGCATTATATGTGTAAATTGTTTTGGGCAGTACTGACATTTTCTCGATATTGAGTCTTCCTATCCAGGAACATAGTATATTCTTTCACTTGTATAGGTCTCCTTTGGTTTATTGTAGTAGTGTTTTATAATTTTCTTTGTATATGTCCTTTGCTTCTCTGGTTATGTTTATTCCTAAACATTTCATACTTTGGGTGACTATTGTAATGGTATTGCTTGCCTAATATCCTTTTCAGCACTATTGTTGTTGCTATAGAGAAATCCAACTGATGTTTGTATGTTGATATTATAACATGCCACTTTGCTGAATCTTCCAATGAGTTCTAGGTGAGTGTTGTTGTTGTTGTTGAGTCTTTGGGGTTTTCTACGTATAGGATCATATCGTCTCCAAATAAAGAGAGTTTTAATTCCTTTTTGCCAATTTGGATATCATTAATTTCTCTATCATGCTTTATAGCTCTGACTAAAACTTCCAGCACAATATTAAATAGGAGTGGTGACAAAGGGCATCCTTATCTGGTTCCTGTTCGCAAAATGAAGGTTTTCAGTTTCTCTCCATTGAGAGTGATGTATGCTCTTGATT
>NW_006408856.1:2561194-2562857 GCF_000296735.1 Chrysochloris asiatica | reverse complement strand
TTTGTCAGAGATTAATATTGCCACTCATGCTTGTATATTGTTGCAGTTAGCTTGGTCAATTTTTTTTTTTCATCCTTTAACTTTTAGTCTGTTTTTGTCTTTGTGTGTAAGGTGTGTCTTTTCTAGCCAGCACATTTAAGGGTCTTCTTTTCTTATTCATTCTGCCCCTCTCTGTCTCTTCACTGGTTCATTAAATCCATTGACATTTAATGTAATTATCGATAAGTATGTGTTAATTGCTGCCATTATGTTACTTTTTTGCCAGTTCTGTTCATTCTTTTGCTCTGCATGTCTTCTTGTGTTGGATTTGTGTGTGTATGTGTGTGTGTGTGCTATTTCTTCTCAGTTTCTTCTTAGTTTTCATGTTGCTTGTTCTGTTTGGAAGTTCATTTTCATGGTAAGTTGTGAAGTATTAACTTTCTTTGGGGTTACCTTATATTCTACCACCTTTTCTCTCCATTTAAGGGAATCCATTTAGCCTATAACTTACCTGACATCCTCACCACCTGGATCTCTGTTGCTATGTTTGTCCCTTCATTGATATTGATTTAATTTTGATCTTCAGTTGACCTCCCAGCTCCTTTGAGTTTGTTGTAATCTTTTTCTGTTCTGGACTCAGCTATCTGTTGACTGAGTTCCAGGTGAAGTTGCCATACCTGTCAATCTCTGGTTGTTGTCTGTTCTTATTGGATTTCAGTCCACAGAACTCACTTTAGGAGTTGGGTTCAATAAAATCTCTCAGATTCTGTTTATCGTAGAATGTCTTGATAGCACCATTGTATTTGATTGATAGTTTTGCTGGGTAGACAATTCTTGGTTGGCTTTTTTTTTTCTTTTTTTTCTTGTAGGGTTTTTTATATATCTCCCCATTGCCTTCTTGCCTGTATCATTTGTTCTCAATAGTCAAAGCTTAATCTGATTTGCTTGCCTTTATAAGTGACATTTTTGTTCTCTCTGGCCACTTTTAGTATTCTCTCATTGTCTTTGATTTAGGAGAGCTTGATTATTATATGTTTTGGTGTGTTTCTTTTTAGGTCTATCCTTTCTGGGGTACAGTCAGATTCTTGAATGTTTATCTTCTCATCTTTAAAGATGTTAGGGAAATGTTCTTCCAGAAGCTCTTCAACTATCTCCTCTGCGGACTTCTCTGATTCTTCCTGTTCTGGAATGCCAGTAATTTTTAAGTTGTTCCACTTCATGTTATCCAGCATGAATCTTAGACTCTGTTCAGTTTTTTTAAAATCCATTTTTCTGCTTGATCTTCTATCTTAACAGTATTTCGAGATTTGTCTTCCAGCTTGCTAGTTATGGCTTCCATATCTTCTATTCTGCTCCTTTCCCTTTCAGTGTATTGTCCATTTCTGATATGTTATTATTAATTATCTGGACCTGTTTTTGCAGATTTTGAATTGTTTCCAATGTTGTGTCAATATTATTTGATTGCTCTTATAGTACTTTCCTGACTTTTCCCTTGTTTTCCTCCACCAATTTTCAGAGCATTTGTATTTGTTTCCATATCATTCTTATGAATTCTTTCTCAGGCAATTCCAAAAGCTGCTCTTGCTCTTTTGGGGAATCTTTCTGTCTCCAGTTCATGTGTCTCAGCTATTCTCTTCTGTTTTGGGACAAGTTTTGATATCGTTTGTTGTTTTTTTTGTAAGTC
>NW_006408856.1:2558496-2560423 GCF_000296735.1 Chrysochloris asiatica | reverse complement strand
CAAGAGAAAATTTCAGGGCTGTGTATCCACAGCTGACATCATAAGTAACCTTCAAGCTCCTTCTCTCTGTACCATGGAAAAACTCTCCCACTGATGGTGTTCGGGCTAAGCAAAGAAGGCACAGCAGGGAAAAGGAGGGAGAAAAGTGTAGAGTACCCTGTGGCACTTTTTTGGCAAATGTCTCTACAACGCTTTTAGCACTGGTTTTCTGAGCCAGTCTGGCTATAACCCCACTCTCTAAACTCTGCCAGGGAAAGGTTACCACAGAAAGAGTCCTGTCTCCAGATTCCTAACTGCAGAATTTTCCTTAATATCATGATGTTTTCACTTGTGAGTGCAAGAAACTGACATACTGGACCTTATGGTAGATCAGACCTCTGGAGTTGTTCTGTGAACACTTCCTCAGTGAGTTCCCAGCCCCCTCCACAATGGAGCCTTCCTTTCCTGATTTTCTCTACTATTGCCCAAACCGGAAGTACCCTGGCCTTGTTTTGACTGATGATATGGAGGTTTTCAATTGTCTCTTTCCACAGATGTAGTCATTTTGATTTCTATGTATACCATCTCGTTAGGTCCAAGTGTATAGTTGTTTATTTTCCTCTCTAAAGAAGGTATTTGAAATGAACAAATCATTTATTTTGCAGAATTCTATAATGTAATCTCCAGCATAAGTTCTATCACTAAGGCCACATTTTCCAATTACTTATCCTTCCTCTTTGTTCGTAAACTTTGCATTCCAATCACCAGTAATAATCAATACATCTTGATTGCATGTTTGATCAATTTCAAATTGAAGAAGTTGGTAGAATTTTTCTATTTCATCCTCATTGGCTTTAGTGGGTGGTGTGTAAATTTGAATAATGGTGGTATTAATTGGTCTTCCATGTTAGTGCATGGGTATTATCCTATCACAGATAGTATTGTACTTCATAACTGATCTGGATATGTTCTTTTTGACAATGAATGCAGCACCATTCCTCTTCAATTTGTCATTCCATCATAGTAAACCATAGTTTGTCAGATTAAAAATAGCCAATGTTCATCCATTTCAGTTCTCTAATGCCTAAGATATTGTGTATGTTTTCCAGTTCATTTTCGACAATTTCTTATTATCCTATATTCATGTTCTGATTATTAATCGATGTTTACAGCAGTTTCTCTTTATTCTGAGCTGTGCCCATCAGCAAATGAAGGTCCCATGGGCTTTTCTCTCATGTGCTTTACGCCATTCGTATCATCATGGTCAAATCTACCTTGAGGAAGCAGCTCTTCCCCAGTCACATTTTAGTGCCTTCCAACATGAGGGGCTTATTTTCCAACATTATATCCAAAAGTGTTTCTCTGTTATTCATAAGGTTTTCAGTGACTAAATATTTGAAAGTAGTGTGTCACTCCTTTTTCCTAGTCTTTATTCATCTGGAAGCTCATCTGAAACCTGTCCACTATGGGTAACCTTGCTGGTATTTAAAATACTGGTGGCATAGCTTCCAGAATCACTGCAACTCACAAGACACCACAGTACACCAAACTGATAGACAGACGAGTGATGGAAAGAGTAGGTAACTAAATGGAAACAGTAGGTAACTTTTCATTTCCAGAGCAGATGATCCCAGAACTATCAAACAGGAAGAGCCTGATGGACCTTGAGATCCCTATTCAGAAAAGCAGCAACAGCAAAACTTGTGGCTCTATGCCTTCGGGCAAGAGACTGACGGAATGTATTTTTTGGACATTTAATGAATATAAATACTTTTTTGTTTTGTAAATGTGCATCAAATACTTTTGACTTGTTCTTTTGTGAACTGTAAGTTGCAAATGGGGAACCACAGAGAATAAGTTGCCAAGGACCAGCCTGGACAAGTTATTAGGAGGCTCTTGAAGAGGGATGTGGAGTCAGCAAAACACACACACATACACAGAGAGAGAG
>NW_006408856.1:2555721-2557481 GCF_000296735.1 Chrysochloris asiatica | reverse complement strand
ACTTTGCTAAACAATGAGCTTTTCATGCTTAGGGTCTCCTTGATGGCATGGCTTCTGCCAATAAGTGGGATAAATGTTGTTTCAGGAAGGGTTAGTAATCATTGAGATGAAACAAGTTTTATGGTTTGCTGAAAAAAAAAGATGCCTACATTTATTTCCATAAGTGACCCTCTGAGCTGTTTTTTCTATATCCCACAGGTTTTATTAAACTGTGTTTTCATTCTTGCTTGTTTCAAGAAGTTTTGTAACCAGCTTTTATTTATTCTATTACCCCAAAATTTTTATGCAAGGTGCTATGTAAGTTGCATGTATTTGATTCCCCCCATCTTCTCATTGTTGATTTCTAATTTTATAGCAATATCTGAGAGATACTTTATAGTATTTTAATGTTTTTATAATTGATGGAAAAATTTTGTTGTAGCCTTATTTGTGGTCTATGTTGAAGAATGTTCCATGTGCAATGGAAAATAAACAATATTGTGGGGTTTTTTTTTGTTTTGTTTTTTTACTGTGTGCCCTATAAGACTATGAGCTCAAATTGGTTGATTGTGTTGTTAACTAATCTCTCTTCATTGAGTTGCTTTACAATTATTCTGTCCTTTATCAAAAGTGAAATATTCAGATCTCCTACTATTATTGTAGAATTGTCTTTTTCTTTCTTCAATTCTGTTAGAGATTTATTTATGTTTTTGGAGACTTTAATTAGGAGCTTGGCTATTTATTATGACAATTTTATCTGGTTCAATTGACTAATTAACGTCCTTTTTTGTGTCTTCTGAAGGTTTTTGCCTGACTGTCTACTTTATTAGTAATTAATATTACTACTACTGTTCATTTTTATTATTAGCTTGACATATTTTTATATATTTTGATTGTTAGTCTGTTTTGTCTTTTTGTGTTAGTTGTGTCTCTATACACAACATGTTGAAAAAAATCTAATTTTTTTATCCATTCTGCTATGCTTTGCTTGTTGACAAGTACATTTAATCCATTTACATTCAATGTAATTATCAATAGATATGAATTGATTGCTATCATCTTACTGTGTGTGTTTTTTATGGTGCTGTTGGTTTCTTTGTTCCACATAATTTACTGTACTGATTTTATTTTGTTCACGGGTGTGCTTGTCATTTTATTTTATTTTATTTTATTTTATTTTATTGTTGTCTTGATGTTTACTAAATCTTAATGGTTTTCTTTTTTATTTTGATGAGAATTTTATTTAAAGTTACCCTGTATTTTATTTTATTTATTCTGTGTTTTAAATCCATGTGTTTTATCTTGAAATATACTCACTTCCTCTCCTTTCAGAAGTTCTATAACTACACTAGGGACTTATTTTTACTTTGTAGTTGTTTTCATTGTAAATTAACCTATCTGAATCACCTGTTTTTAATCTTTTAGGTTTGTTTTAGTTTGAATATTTCTATGTGTGGATTGAGTTCTGGGTAGTACTATCATGATATGTGATGTCTTCTGTTGTTTGTTCTTAATAAAAAAAAAATCCATTAGTATTTTTTATAACGTTAGTCTGGCTACTGCAAATACCTTAAATTTCTGTTTATCTGGAAATGTCCTAATTTTACCATCATGTTGAGAGACAGTTTTTCTGGATATGATTCTGAGCTGGCAACTTTTTTTCTTTCAGTTTTGTGTATGTCTTCCTATTGCCTTCTTGCCTGCATGCTTTCTGCTCAAAAATCAATATTTAGTCTTTGGCTTTTACTTTGTAAGTAACTTTCTTTTTTCTTTTTTTTTTC
>NW_006408856.1:2554239-2555411 GCF_000296735.1 Chrysochloris asiatica | reverse complement strand
TTTTCCCTTCTATTTTATGATATATATATATTTTCCTGTAGAAGTGTAGTTTTGAGAGATCTATTTTCAAGCTCACATACTATTCAGGCATCCACTAATTAAAATCTACTTGTTCTTTCAATGTATCATCCATTTATGAAATCTTCATTATTCTTGATTTCTATTTGCATGTTTTTTATTCTTCCTAATTTTTCATTTATTTTTTCCATTTATTCTTATAGTGTTTTTCTGAATTATGCTAAGTTTTTTCTGTTATTGTTTTTTTGTTTTGTTTTTCTCTGTAATTTCCTTACTTTCCTTTATTGCTTTGCTGATCTTCCTCTCGATCCATTGAAGACACTTAGATATCAGTCCTTTGAATTATTTACCAGGTAGTTATAATCCCTTTTCTTCTTGAGAATTGTTTTCAGGCTCTGCATCTTGTTACTTGTTTGAGCCACTGTGTTGTTTCTTTTTGTGAACTGATGTGTGTTGTGTCTGAGACATTTTAGTGTCATTTTAATTTATTTACTTGATGGTTACAAGCTGGTGTGGTTTTAGGCACTCACCACCTACTTCTTGGTAGATGTGAATAAAGAACTGAAGCTTGTATACAGTTCTCCATTCACTATTTAAAAACAGCTCAGTTTAGAGTGAGTTTGACTGGTGTTAACTGCTGTCTATAATTGATCATATGGTAAAGGAAATTGTTTCAGCTCATATCTAGTGAATGGAGATTCAGAGGATATGGTTGTGACTAGTCATGCCTCTAGTCACCAGGGATGTGTTGGAAAAAAGGAAGAATGGTACTGACAGGAGGTCATCTGTTTCCAAATCTACTTGTAAAAATTCAAGATGCCTTTACTAAGTTAGACTAGCTTTCCCTCAGTTCACCTGCCACTTTTTGATATCCCTGCTAAGTTTCCTCTTCTAGTAAGTATTTAATCTATACTTTTCTGTAACCTTCCATGAAGTTCAGGGTTCAAGGATTATCATCTTTATCAGTTTCATTTTTCATCCCATATTTTTGTGGTGGAGTCCTGGTGTGGCACTCTCAGATAACAATTTGACTGCAAAACATAGGTCATTGATTCAAACAGAGAAACCACTCCTCAGAAATCCTTTATTGGGTCACTATGATCCAAAAGGAGCTCTGGTAGTGTTGTTGTTGTTGTTGTCAGGTGCCATCGAGT
>NW_006408856.1:2550631-2552164 GCF_000296735.1 Chrysochloris asiatica | reverse complement strand
GATGATTTAACAGGAAAAACATCTTTGTTGTACAGGTCAGTGTCTGCCTAGTTTAACATCTTGTCAGAGTTCCCTTTCTTCTTGTTTGATGTGTGCATTGATTGCTATGAATTCTTTTCAGAGCACTTTTATTCTTGTGTTCCAAAGTTTTGGGGATGTTGTGCTTCCATTCCCATTTGTTTCTAGAATTGTGATTTTTGTGTTTTTTGTTGTTTTTATTTCTTGTATCACTACTAGTATTAAAATGTTTTTCACTTCCTATGGGTCAATTACTTCATTTTACTTGGATCAACCATCAAATCTCATGGAAACAGCAATTGAAAAATCAAACAACATATTCCATTGGGCAAATGCTGCACAAGACATTTTTAAAATGTTGAAGAGCAAAGATATCAGTTTGAGGACTAAGGCACAACTGACCTAAGCCATGGTGTTATAAATAATCTCATATGGATGCAAAAATTGCATAGTGAATAAAGAAAACCATAAACAATTGATGCATGTGAGTTGTGGTGTTAGAGGAGAATATTGAAAATACCATGGACAGTCTAAAGAAGTACAGTCAGAGTGCTCCTTGGAAGTCAGGATTCCTCATTAACATGTTGCTCATATCACCAGGAGGGACCATTCACTGGAAAAGGATATCATGTTTGATAAAGTGGAGGATAAGAGAAAAAGAGGATGACACCCAATGAGATGTACTGGCACAGTGGAAGCAGCAATGGGATCAAATATAACAACAATTGTGAGGTTGTCCCAGAATCAGTGTTTCATTCTGTTTCTCATAAGGTCACTATGAGTTGGTACCAACTAGATGGCACCTAACAACTAAAGAAAAACAGCAAGGGGCAATTTATTCAAATCTTCCTGGGTAGATTGAAGACAACTTGGGTTCCAGGGGCAATCCAGTGACATCAAATGTCCAGAAAATTCACTGCCTCTCACAGCTAAATTTCATTGCCAAATTCTGTTCTAGAATCATATCTACAGCGATAGATATTGAAATAATTAATTATTCTATAACCCAGAATTAATATCCTCAACAAAATTAACTGAGTCATTCCAATTCATAATAAAATAAGGTTTAAAATGTACACTTGAATTTTTAAGGATTCATTCAAATAATGTTAAATAAAAAATTTCAATGTATACCAGTAATTTTACTATAGACATTGTTGTTGTTAGATGCCATCAAGTCAGTACCAACTCATAGTGATCTTAAGCACAGCAAAATGAAATACTACCCAATCCTGGGCCAACCTCACTACTGTTGCCCCGCTTGAGTCCATCAAAGCTTCCACTTGGCCAATCCATCTTGTTGGGGGTCTTCCTCTCTTTCTTTGTCCCACCACCTTATCAAACATGATATCCTTCTCTAGCCACTGGTTCCCTCCTGACAATATGTCCGATGTATAAGAGACAAAGTTTGGCCACCTTAGCCTCCAAGGAGCACTCTGGCTGCCCTTCTTCCAAAACAGAAAGTGTCCGATGGCACTTTCAATATTTTCCTCCAACACCATAACTCAAAAGAAT
>NW_006408856.1:2524915-2526239 GCF_000296735.1 Chrysochloris asiatica | reverse complement strand
CAGGTAATACAAGAAAGATGCATAATTGTACTTTAGTGACTATGCAAAAACTTTTTACTGTGAGGATCATAAAAACAATATGGAGACTATTATGAATAATGGGAATTTCAGAACACTTCATCATGCTTATGTGGAACCTGTACAAAGACCAAGAAGCAGCCAATTTAACAGAACAAAGGAATCCCGACTGATTCCAAATCATGAAAGGTGTGTAATTCTTATTCTCAGTAATTATTCCACCTGTATACTGAACAAATAATTTGAGAAGCTTGATCATGTGAAAAAAAACATGGCATAAGGTGGAAGACTCATTAGCAATCAGCAATCTTTAAATGACTCAGACTTGCTTGTTGAAAGCAACTGATGAAGGTCAATGGCTACAGCTTTCAGCAGGAATTACACCTAAATGTAAAAAAACAAAACTCTTCACAACTGTACCATAAAATAATATCATAGTAAATGAAGAAAAGATTAAAGTTGTGTAAGACATAATTTTGTGTGGATTAGCCATCAGTTATGGAAACAGTAGTCTATAAATCAATTGATATATTGTATTAGGTAAATCTGTTGCAAAAGTCCTCTTAAAAGTGTTCAAAAGCAAAGATATCAATTTGGAGGCTAAGGTGTATCTTAATCAAGGCATGGCACTGTCAATCCTTCATATGTATATGGAGATTAGACAATGAATAAGAAAGACTGTAGAAGAATCAATACATTTGAAATATGGTTTGGTGAAGAATATTGAAAATACCATGGACTGCTTTGTTAAGTGCCGTCGAGTCGGTTCCGACCCATAGCGACCCTGTACAGGGTTTCCGAGGGTTTAAATCCTTACAGGAGTAGAAAGCCTCATCTTTCTCCCGCGGAGCGACTGGTAGTTTCGAACTGCTGACCTTGAGGTTCGCAGCCCGATTCGTAACCACTACGCTACCAAGAACAAAAATATCTGTCTTTTAAGAAATGCAGACAAAATGCTCATTTGAAGAACTTAGAAAAGAGAATGATGCGATTTTTGTCTCTTGTATTTTGATGTGTTGTAAGGAAGTTCTACTTTCTGGAAAAGAACATGTTTGTTGAAGTGGAGGGAGAGCAAAAAAGAAGATCCTTAACAAGATGGGCTCAAGCATAACAATTATGAGGATTAAGCATGATCGAGTAGTGTTTCAATTTGTTGTTCATAGGATCTCTGTGAGTCAAAATCAGCTTAATGACACCCAACAGCAATAAAGCCAAACTTGATGGCTTTGCCCTTCCTAAAATGCTATTTATTAGATGATGATGATGAAAAAATAAATTAAAAATCTTAGCCTAGATTCATGCATGC
>NW_006408856.1:2513572-2524375 GCF_000296735.1 Chrysochloris asiatica | reverse complement strand
TATTTATTATTTCCCACTCACATTCAAAGAACTAGATACAGGGCTATAGAAAGCATGTAAGTCCAGATGGATAAAACAAAGAGGATGCAGTTGCCTTCTTGACTCTGAGTATAAGAAAAGCTCGCTTCCTTCCTGTTTCATGCCATTCTTGGACATCTAATATTAGAAGAGCAGTAAAACTGTTTTTCTTAGGTCTTCATTTGTTCATCTTGATAATAATCATATAAAATTTAATTTGATAGTGTAAGTACTATTGCCAGAGAAATGATTATGAATTCTGAATTGTTGTTGTTAAATATCATCCAGTCCATTCTATATAGTGAGTTTGAACTTTGTGGTTGGCAGTTTAACACTTATCCTATATTGTCAAGGTTTATTTACTGAGTTAAGAACTCTGTTCCTCCCCACTCCAAAAAAAAACAACAACAAAGAAACATGCATACTATACTAGAGAAAAGTAATTCAAACAGAAAATTTGTTTTGTGCTAAAATAAATGTAAAATATCCTTTAGCTAAATAAAGAGGAAGAACACGGCAGTAACTAAACTATGGATAAAGTAGTATTTCAAGGTGAGTATAGAATTCTAGTATATAACTGTAAAATAAGCACTGGCCAGCTAATTGAAAAGTCAGTGGTTCAAAACCACCAACTGCTACTCGGAAACCCTATAAAGGGTCACTGTGAGTTGAAACTGACTCAGTGGCACATAACAACAATAATGTAGATTTTATGTGACTAAATTGTGAAATAGCAAGCAGGGTTGTTGTTGTTATTGTTAAGTGCCTTCGAGTCAGCTTGGACCCATAGCGACCCTATGTAGGGTTTCCGAGGATCAGCTGGTGAGCTTGAACTTAACAAGCAGGGTTAGGCAGGCAAATAATGAAAGAAGGCTCTTATAGACAGGAAAAGTAACAGGATTAGGGACATGGAGATATGAAGTATTCCATGTATTTATTCATTAAAAATATGTTTTTGAGTGTTTACTATAAGCCAGCCATTGTTCCAGAAGCTTGGGAAGCAGGTGTTGAACAAATAATAATAATACATTAATACGTTATAATACTTAATACTTTTGTGAAAGAAGCCTATGCAAAAAAGAAATAAATGAATAATAATTTCATTATAATATTTGACTTTTTCTTTTAGAGCTAACCTTTGAAATTTTCTCTTCACCTTTTTTATTCCATTATTTCTTACATTTGCTTAAGTATCTCTATGATGGGTAGAAGATTTCAGAGTCTCTTAAGATATCCATATTTGTCTTTTCCTTCTTTCTTGTATTTTTAATGATCTTTTGCTTTTTAATCTGTATGATATTCTTCATGTCATCCCTCAACATTTCAAGTCTTAAGCCATAGTTTCTAATGCAACATTTGTTCTTAGGATGCTCTCTAAATTCATGTGGGGTATTTTCAATGTCATATTTTGAATCTCATGGACTTGATTAGTTTTGTTCAGCATCAGCATGAACTCATGTATAGAAAATTGAAAGACTACCCCTTGCTTCTTTTTGGCTGATGATATGGATTTTTTCCACTGTCTCTCCTGACCAATGTAATCAATAAACCTGATTGGTATATTGCACCTAGTGAGGTTATGTGTGTAGCTCTCTTTTATGTTCGTTTTAAAAGGTATTTGCAATGAAGTGACTGATTTGGCAAATTTTTATCATACTATCTCCAGAATCATTTCTCTAAACAAGGTTTTATTTTCTAACTTCTGATTCCTCCTCTTTGTTTCAAAGTTTTGCATTCCAATCACCAGTAATTATCAGTACATCTTGATTGCATATTTGATGAATTTCACACTAAAGAAGTTAGGAGAATTATTCAATTTAGTAATTGCTGGCTTCAGTGGTTGGTGTGTAAATTTTAATAATAACTGGTTTTCCTTGTAGGTTTATGAATATTTTCCAATCGCAGACAGCATTATACTACAAAATATATCTTGAAAAAATTTTGATGATGAATATTTCAACATTCCTTTTCATTTATCATTTCCAACATATGACAAATTTCAACTTATCATAGAGTAAACTATATGATTGTCAGATTTAAAATGGCTAATTTCAGACCATTTCAGTAACTAATGATTAGGATATTGATCTTTATATGTTCCATTTGATTTTTATTGCATTCCAATTTTGCTAGATTTAGACATTGCTCATTTCATTGCCCTATTATTAGTTGACATTTACAGTTGTTTCTCCTTATTTTGAATTGTGCCCCATTAGAAAATTAAGATCTCAACAGACATATTTTGAGTGCCTGAGGAGCTCATAGTCTGCCACTATGAAGCTGTTGTTGTTGGATGCCATTATGTCCGTATCAATTCAAAGCAACCGTATGCACAATAGAACGAAACACTGCCCGTTCCTGGGCCATCTACACAATCACTGCTATGCCTAGTCCAACATGGCCACCACTATGACAATCCATCTTGTTGGGGGTCTTCCTCTTTTTCTCTGACCCTCCACTTTACCAAACATGGTATCATTCTCCAGTGACTGGTCCCTCCTAATAATGTGTCTGGAGTATGAGACTCAAAGTTTGGTCACCCTGGCTTCCAAGGAGCATGCTGTACTTTATTGAACACAAATTTGTTTGTTATTTTCAATATTCTCTCCCAACACCATAACTCAAATGCATCAATCTTTTATGTTCTTCCTTATTCACTATCCAACTTTCGCATGCATATGAGGTGATTGAAAATATCATGGCTTGGGTCAGGCATACCTTAGTCATCAAACTTACATCTCTGTTCTTCAATATGTTAAAAAGGTTTTGTGGAGCAGATTTCCCTAATACAACATGTTGTTTGATTTCTTGGTTGCTACTTCCATAAGTGTTGATTTTTTGCCTGAGTAAAAATGAAACCTTTGACAACTTCAATCTTTTCTCCATTTAAATGGCTGTTTTGTTTTTTTTTAATCTAGTTGTACTTTTGTTGTCTTTACATTGAGGTTCAACCCATACTGAAGGTTGTGGTCTTTGATCTTCATCAATAAGTATTGTAAGTCCTCTGCTTTCAGCAAGCAAGGTTGTATCATCTGCATATTACATGTTAGTAATGAGTTTTCCTCCAGTACTGATGCCATGTTTTTCTTCATAATCCAGCTTCTATGATTATTTGCTCAGCACAGATTGAACAAGTATGGTGTAAGACAACATCCATAGCACACGCCTTTCCTAATTTAAAACCAATTGGTGTTCCCTTGTTCTGTTACCATAACTGCCTCTTGGTCTATGTACATGTTACTCTTGAACAAAATTATGTGTTCCAAAATACTCATACTTCATATTGTTGTTCATAGCTTGTCATGATCCACACAATTGAAAATCTTGATATTGTCAATAAAGTACAGGTATATTTCTGGTATTCTCTGCTTTCAGACAAAATCCATCTGAGGTCAACAATGATAATCCCATTCCAAATTCTCTTCCGAACCTCTGTAAGTTCTCTCTTTGCAGCTATTTTGTATTACCTTTAGTAAAACTTTACTTGCATGAGATATCAGTGATATTGTCTGATGATTTTCACCTGTTGAGTCACCTGTCCTTGGAAGGGGCACAAATACAGATCTCTTCCAGTCACTTGGCCAAGTAGTTGACTTCCAAATTTCATGTCACAGATAAGCGGCTGTATCAACTGCCACATCAGTTTGCTGAAAGATTTCTATTTATATCCCATCAATTCCAAGTGCCTTGTTCTTTGCCAGTGTCTTCAAAGCACCTTGAAACTACTTCCTTCAAGAACATTGGCTCTTGATCATATACTACTTCTTTAAATGGTTGAGTATTGACCATGTATTTTTGGTACAGTGACTCCATGTATTGCTTCTTTTGATGCTTGTTGCATTATTCAAAAATTTGCCCAGGGAATCATTTAATACCACAAGCTGAGGCTTGAAGCTTTCTTCAGTTCCCCCAGCTTAAGAAATGCTGATCATGTTCTTTCATTTTGGTTTTCGAACTCCAGGTCTTTGCACATTTTGTAATAATATTTGACTTTGTCTTCTCGAGTTGACCATTGAAATTTTCAGTTCAGCTCTTGTACCTCCTCACTTCTAGTTGCTTAGGAATCTCTATGCTCGGTAGCAAGTTTCAGAGTCTCTTCTGACATCCACTTTTTATTGTTTTCCTTCTTTCTTGTCTTATTAATGATCTGTTGCTTTCTTCCTATATGATGTTCTTGATGTCATCCCACAAATCTTCTGGTCTTCAGTCTTAAGTGTCTAATGCATCAAATCTGTTATTCAGATAATCTCTATATTCAGGTGGAATATATTCAAGGTCATATTTTGGCTCTCATGAACTTGTTTTACTTTTCTTCACTTTTGTTCTGAATTTGCACGTGAGAAATTTTGTGGTCTGTTTCATAGTCTGCCCCTGGCCTTGTTTTGCTGGATGACATGGAACTTTTACACTGTCCCCTTCCACAGATGTAATCAACTTGATTTCTGTGTATCCAACTGGTCAGATCTATGTATATAGTCATCTTTCACATTGTTTAAAAAATATATTTGCAATGAATAAATCATTGGTCTTGCAAAATTCTACCATGTGATCTCTAGCATTGTTTATTTCACCTATGCTGTACTTTTCAATACTGACCCTTCGTCTTTGTTTCAAACCTTTGCATTCCAATAGTCAATAATTAATACATCTTGACTGCATGTTTGATCAATTTCAAACTGAAGAAGTTGTAGATGTCTTCAATTTCATAATCACTGGCTTTTGTGGTTCATATGTAAACCTGAATAATAGTTGTATTAACTTGTCTTCCTTGTACAGACAGCGTTGTACTTAATGACTGATCATGATAAGTTCTTTTTGATGATGAATGTGACTCCATTCCTCTTCAATTTGCCATTCCTGGCATAGTAAACCATGTGATTGCAAGATTCAAAAAGACCAATGCCAATCCATTTCAGCTCACTAATGCCCAGGATACCAATGTTTATGCATTTCATTACATTTTTGACAATATCTAATTTCCTAGATTCATAATTTTACATTACATGTTCTGTTTATTAATGGATGTTTACAGCTGTTTCTCTTCATTTTGAGTTGTGCCCATCAGCAAATGAAGGTCCTGAGGGTTTACTCCATTCATGTCATCATGGTTAACTCTACTTTGAAGAGGCAGCTCTTCCCCAATCACATTTTGAGTGTCATCCAACCTGAGGGGCTCATCTTCCAGTACTATATTTGACAGTGTTCCACTGCTATTCGTATGGTTTTTGGTGACCAAATATTCGGAATACATCCACCTTTCCTTCTTCTTAGTCTGTCTTCATCTGGCAGCTCATCTGAAAACTGTCAACAGTTGGTGATCTTGCTGGTATTCCAAATATCTGTGTCATTACTTTCAGAATCGCAGCAAAACACAAGCCACAAAGGTACAACACACTGACAGATGAATTGTGGTTTGGCACTATATATGACCATATTCTGATACAACTCATTATGTTTCAAAATTCAGTATTCTGGTTCTATCTAACAGAGTTCCAATGTTACTCATAAGGTTTTTAGTGACTAAATATTAAGTTATCTGTACTTTCTTATTCTATGTTATTTATAGTCTGTCTTATTCTGGAAGCTTAGCTAATACCAAGTCACCATGGGTAATCCTGCTGATATTTAAAATACAGGTGACATATTTCCATCATGACAGCACCACACAACCCGCTATAGTATGACAAACTGATGCGTGATAGTAATCGTATGCTATCAACTAGCAAATGACAATTGAGTGGTGATGAAAGTAACTATGACATAGTATCATTCCTATGCATATATTTGAGAGGAAGGTGATTTGCTTGGTATCCTCTAACAAGAGAGCATTTTGGGATGCAAATAATTCTGTTGAAGATGTCAGTTTATGTGTATATTACATTTCCATTTGTATTTAATAGAAAAACAGATGGCTAAAGAAAAATATTTTGTAAAGTTTACAGCAAATTATGTAGTTTCAGGCAACACTTCTTTCTCATCACTGGTAGGAGTAAAGAGTGAGAAAATAAACAGAAATATATTGATTTATTTAAGGTAGATATTTTCAGGGGAGTTGTTGTTGCTGTTGTTGTTAAGTGAATTCCAGTCAATTGCAACTAATATCCATCCTGTATCTGGTTTTTGAGGAGCACCTGATTGGTTTAACTGCAGAACTTGTGGTTTGAAGTCGTGTTCTGATCCTACAGCAACACCCTGAGAGTTCTAGGAGCTCAATAAATACATTGTAATGATTGCCTAATTGAGTAACAGCAGAGAAATATGTAAAATAATGGGATTTTAAAAGTGGCAGCATTGATGGACTCAAGCGTGGCAACAGTAGTGAGGTTGGCTCTAGATTGGACAGTGTTTCTTTCTGCTGTTCATAGGGTTGCTATGAGTTGGTACCAACTCAATGGCACCTAACATGAAAAAATTTCCACTAATTTAAATATTTCTCTGTTGTTAACTAATTAATCAATTATAACAATGTATTTACTGAGCTCTTATAATAATGAAGCACAATTTTTGCTTCTATGTGTATACAGAATGTAATCAGATAAACATTTTTACTTCTGTGCTGAACTATTATTGTTTTGTTCGTTGCTGTTGAATTAACTCTGACTTATAGCAACCTTATGATACCTGACCAAAATGTCTACTAAATAATTGTTTGATCATAAAATTAAGAAGTGTGTGTAAAACACAGCCACAAATATTTATTAAATGATTATTCTGTTTACTGGAAGTTCTAAGATTAATAATACATTGTTATAAAAATGAGACTGCCACTCATATGATGGTTGTACTGTGCTGGCTTGCAAGTTATTATGATTCTGGAAGCTATGCCACCAGTATTTTAAATACCAGCAAAGTCACTCATGGTGGACAGGTTGCAGATGAGCTTCTACATTAAGACAGTGTAGGAAGCAGGAGAGATAGAATATTTACTCACTGAAAACCATATGAATAGCAGTGAAACATTGTCAGCATCAGAATATTGAATATTGAAATATGATGAAGAACACCAGAATATTGTCAGATATAGTGCTAGAAAATAAGGCCCTCAAGTTGGAAGGCAAGCAAAATACGATGGGGGAAGAACTGTCTCCTCAAAAAAAAGTGAACTGAGATGACCTGAATGGAGTATAGCTTTTGGAACATTCATTTGATGATGGAGAACAATTCAAAACCAGGAGAAATAGCTGTAGACATTTACTGATAAACAGAACATGGAATGCATGAAGAAATATTGTCAGAAAATTGGAAGTTGTCAAAAATTAAATGGAATGCATAAACATTGATATCCTGGCATAAGTAATTGAAATGGACTAATATTAGACATATTAAATCTGATAGACACTTGGTTTATTATGCTTGGAGAGAAAAGCTGAAGAGAAATGGAGTTGCATTCAACATCAAAAAGAACATTTCAAGACTATATTGAAGAACAACACTACCTGTGAAAGGATACTATCTAAACACCTATAATGAAGACCAGTTAATATAACAGTTGTTCAGATTTATGCACAAATTACTAAAGCCATTGATGATGAAATGGAAGACGTCTTCCAACTTCTTCAGTCTGAAACTGATCAAACATGCAATCAAGATATACTGATAATTACTGGCTATTGGCATGCAATGTCTGGAAACACAGAGGAAGAAGCAGTCATCAGAAAATATGGCCTTCATGATAGAAATAAGGCTAGAGATTACATGATAGAATTTTGCATGATCAATGACTTTCTACTTTGCAAATATCTTTTACGATGACTATGTACATGGACCTCATGAATGAAATACACAAAAATCAAACTGTCTCCATCTGTGGAAAGAGACAGTGGAAAAGCTCCAAATCATCAGCCAAAACAAGGCCAGGAGCTGACTGTGAAGCACCTGATTGGTTTAACTGCTGAACTTGAAGAAAATTGAAACATGTTTATGAAAGCCAAAATATGACCTTGAGCATATCCCATATGAATTTGCAGATCTTCTCAAGAACAGATTTTATGAAGTATACACTAATGACTAAAAATCAGAAGAGTTGTGGAATGACATAAAGAATATTATGCAGTAAAAATGCAAAAAGTCATTAAGAAGGCAAGAAACAAGTAAAAAACAAAATGGATGTCAGAAAACAACCTGAAGTTTGCTCTCAAGCATAAAGCAAAAGAAAGAAAGAAATTAAAAGAGTTAAATAGAGTATTTCAAAGGGCAGCTCGAGAAGGGAAAGTCAAATGTTATACTGAAATGTGCAAAGATACAGAGTAAGAAAACTCAAGGGAAATATCACGCTCAGCATTTCTCTAACTGAGAGAACTGAAGAAAAAAATTCAAGCCTCAACCTGAAATATTGATGAATTCTATGGGCAAAATATTGAATGAGGCACAAAAGACGATGGGGGGAATACACAGATTCACTGTAACAACAACAACAACAAAAATGATCAAATTTCAACCATGTCTATAGTTAACATATGATAAAGAGTAAGGATACTGAAGGGAGAAGTCTAAGGTACATTTAAGACATTGATAAAGAACAGGAATTAATGGAATACAATTCCAGGAATTGATGGACTGCAAATTGGTATCTTTCAAAAAATTGATGTGGCACTGGATACACTTATTCATCTCTGCCAAGAAATTTAGAAGACAGTTACCTGGCCAACTGACTGGAAAAGATCCATATTTGGGCTCATTCCAGGAAAGGTGACCCAGAAGAATGAAGAAATCACTGGAAAATAGCATTAATAAGGCATACAAGTAAAAATTTTCTAAAGATAATTTTAAAATGGTGCAACAATACATTGGCAGGAAATTGTCATAGTTCAAGCAGGATTCACAACAGGATGTGGAATGAGGTATGTTACTGCTGACATCAGGTGGTTCTTGGGTGAGAGTTGTTGTTGTTGTTGTTAAGTGCCGTCGAGTCTAGAGAACACCAAAAAAATATTTATCTTAATAAAGATGTGCTTTATTAACCACACAAAGTGATTCCATTGTGTGGATCATGACAAGTTATGGACAACATTGCATAAATAAGTATACCGGAACACTCAATGTGCTCATGAGGAACCTGTACATAGACTAAGAGGCAGCCATTAGAACAGAACAAGGTGATACAGAATGGTTTACTGAATGGTAAAACATTTGGAAAGTTTTGTGCCTGGTTTGTAATCTTTCACCATAGTTATTGAATCTATGCAAATAACTGGAGAAGCGCAATTATTAAAAAAAAAAAAAATCAGCATCAGGGTTGCAGGAAGACTCATTAACAATGTGTGATATGTGAATAATACAACCTAACTTCCTAAAAGCTAAAAGGATTTAAACTACTAATGTAAAGAAAAAAAAAAAAAAAATCCTCTCACCATGTTACCAATAAATTACATCATAAAAAAGATTGACGCTATGAAAGACTTCATTTTGCTTGGATCCACCATCAACACTCATGGAAGCATCAGTAAAAAAATCAAAGGATATAACACATTAGACAAAACTATTCAAAAGGAAAGGTGTCAGTTTGAGGACTAAGGTGTGCCTGATCAAGTCATGGTATTTTCAATAGCTTCATATGTATGTGGAAGTTGGACAGTGAATAAAGAAAATTATAGAAGAATTGATGTATTTGAGTTATAGTGTTGAAAGAGAATTAAATGTAGCATGGACTGCCAAAAGACAAAAAAACAAACAAACAAACAAACAAAAAAAACTTTGTTGAAAGAAGTACAACCATAATGCTCATTACAAGCCAGAATGGCCAGACCTTGTCTCTCATACATTGGATACATTATCAGGAGGGACCAGTCCCTGGAGAAGGACATCATGCTTGGTAAAGGGGAGGGTTACCAAAAATAAGAAAGACCCCTAACAAGATGGATTTTCACAGTGGTAGCAGTAATGGACTCAAGTGTAGCAATACTTGTGAGCTTTGTACAGGACCAGGAAATGCTTCATTCTACTGTACATAATGTCACTATGAGTTGGACCAACTTGATGGCATCTAACAACAACAACAATATAAATGAGTTAAAATGTCTAAACTAATAAGTTTGTTGTTGTTGTTGTATGTTGTTGAGTTGATTTCCACTCATACTAATCCTGTAAGACAGATGAGTATATCCTAAAGGCTTTCCTTGGAAATTGGAATTGTTTGCCTGCTCTTTCTCCCACAGAACAGCTTGTGGTTCAAATCACTGGACATTTTATTAGCAGTCAAGCACTTAACCATTGTGCCACCAGGATACCTAGTAAATAACTGAGAACCACATGGTAAGCACTTCAAGCTGACCAGCCACTCTGCAGGAGAAAGATGAGATTTTTTGCGTCCTCAAAGATTTACAGCCTCTAAAACCCTGTAGAGGCTTGCTATGAGTCATAACTGCGCAATGAACAACTGTTGCATGAAAAGGTAGAAGAAACTAAATGGTGTTGCTTTTTTCTTTACATTGGCAATGTTTTATTTTTTAAGAAACTTAGTGGTTTATTTTATAATATTTATTATTATCATTTATAATGGTTATTGTTAACTTTAGTCAGTCAACTCTGATTTGTGGCAACCCTCTGCACAACAAAATGAAAAATTGGGTGGTCCACAATCATCTTCATAATCATTTTATTTTGAGATCCTTGTAACCTAGGAAGCTAATTTCTAGCACTATAATGGAATAACCTTCTGTTGTGATCCATAGAGTTTACTTAACAAAAGATTAGTGACTATTTTGGTTTGCATGGATTTACTTTAGTTTGCTTCTGCTTTAGCTTGAATTTGCATATAAGCAACCAATGGTCTGTTCAACAGTAGGA
>NW_006408856.1:2511158-2512901 GCF_000296735.1 Chrysochloris asiatica | reverse complement strand
AAATACAATAAATCAAAGAGAAACATCTTCCTGGTGTTTTCTACTTTCCACCAAGATCCATCTGGCATTAGCAATGTTAGCCCTGATTCCACGTCCTTTAATAAATCTGGTTTGAACTCCTAGCAGTTCCCTGTCAATGTACTTCTATAGTAATTTTTTAGTTAATTTAGTAAAAAATTTACTTGTATACAATATTAATAATATTACCCAATGATTTCCATATCATATTTGATAACCTCTATTTGGAATGGGCACATACGGATCTCTTCCAATCAGTTAGCCAGGTACCTGTCTTCCTAATTTTTTGGCGTAGATGAATGTGGGCCTCCAGCACTGTATCAGTTTGTTGAATGGTTTCAATTTGTATTCCATCAATTCCTTGGCCCTTGTGCTTGCTAATGTGTTCAATGCACCTTGGGCTTCTTTCAGTATCTTTGGTTCTTGATCATATGCTACCACTTGAAATGCTTTAACGTTGACCACTTCTTTTGGTACAGTGATTCCATGCATAACTTCTATCTCCTATTGATATGTTCTGTATCACTCAATATTTTGCCTTTAGAAATAGTCAGTATTACAAGTTTAGGCTTGAACTTTTTCTTCACTTTCCTCAGCATGAGAAATGCCTATTTGTTTTCTAATTCCAAATCCTTGTACATTTCGTTTGACTTTGTCTTTTCAAGCTGTCTTTTGAAATTTTCTATTCAACTTTTTTTGATCATCTTTTCTTCCATTTGATTTAGCATCTCTATTCTGGCTGGCAAATTTCAGAGTCTCTTCTGACATCCTTTTGGTCATTTTGTTCTTTCTTGTCTTCTTAATGAACTTTTGTTCTCTTCCTACATGATGTTTTTGATGTCATACCACAATTATTCTAGTCTTAGGTCATTAGTGTCAAATTCACCAAATATGTTCCTGAGATGATCTGTAGAATCAGGTGTATAAGTAATATTTTGGCTTTTGTGGACTGGATTTATTATTCTTTAGCTTCAGCCAGAACTTGCATATAAGTAATTGGTGTTCTGTTCCACAGTCTGTTCATGGGATTGTTTTGCCTTATGATATGGAGCTTTAACACCATGTATTTCCACAGATGTAGTCAGTCTTATTTCTTCAGTATTTCATCTGGTGAAGTCCATGTGTATAGTCATCTTTTAGGCTGCTTTAAAAAGTATTTTCAGGGAGGAGAGGTTTGATGATAGCTAGGGTGGAGGTGCAGTGAAGTTCGCTGTCATCAATACCAGAGAATACCAGGCAAAGCAGATCCAGTACAGATCTCCAAAACTCAGAACCACAGAGGTACGAGTATTTCAAAAGTGTGAATGGTTATAGCTAGTGGAACTTGATGTGGAAGTGTTTTGCTTTGCTCTTATTTTCTTCTTTTTTTTTTGGTATCAGTTCATTGGCCCTCCCACTGTTTGTGCACCTCCATTCTCATGACTAGAGGGGTTGCCTGAGTGAGTGGATACCCCCCTACCCTCACTAGTGGTGTGTTCCTCTGCCACACATGTGCACAGATACTTTCATCCAAAGAGCTGGCCCTGAACTGTTTTTTTGTTTTGTTTTGTTTTGTTTTTTATGTGGAAGCCCAGGAGAGGAGTGTAGAGAGGGAAAGAGAGTTAAAAACAAAACATGACAAACACAAAATTAAATCCTAAGTTACAGCAATAACAACAAACAGTAGCATCTTGAAATCTCTCAGGCAGCTTTGAAGGCAAGAAGCTGAAGAAAAGACATTATAGT
>NW_006408856.1:2505422-2506778 GCF_000296735.1 Chrysochloris asiatica | reverse complement strand
CCAGCTTGAACCTCTCTGTCAATGTATGATTGTAGCTCTTTCTGTATTACCTATATTTACACTTAGCACATTTGTAATTACCTATAATTACACTTAGTACGTTCTATATCCCTATTATTAATGAATGTTTGGAGCTCTTTCTTCATATTTGAGCTGCACCCTATCAGCAAAAGATAACCCCAAAGCTTTGTTCAATCTTCACCATTAAGGTCAATATACTTTGAGGAGCTAGATCTTCCCCAGTAGTATTTGAGTGCCTTCCATCCTGATAGGCTCATCTTCTGTCATTATATCAGATAATTTTCTGATTATATTCATAATGTTTTCAATGGCTAACTCTTAAGAAATGGTCTGCATCTACTTCTTCCTAATTTGTCCTTGTCTGAAAGTTCCACTGAAACTGATCCATCCTTGGTCGCCCTGCTGGTATTTGAAATACTTGTGGATAGCTTCTAGCACCATAGCAACACACATGCCAACATAATTTGGCAAACTGACCTACAGTGGTAAATTAATAATGGTAGTGTTTATTGTTTTTTAATTGGCCTCACCAATGTCCTTCAAGTCAAATCAATCTCATGGAGACTCCAATTGTTTCAGAGTAGAATTGCAATTCAATGTGCTTTTTTAGCTTTGGCCTTTCAGAAGCAGATCAACATACCATTCTTCAGGGGCACCTCTGGATATGTGCAAATCATTAGCATTTCCATTAGTAACCCAGACTCTATCTGTTCATAGCACCCATGGATTCTTATTTAAAGTTTGAACCTAAAACTTATTACAATCAAGACATTTTTGACTTATAACAACTCCTAACATGGTGCCAGTAGTGGTTGTGTGCCTTTGAAAATATTTTTACCAGTTGTTTCCATCTACACTTTTCACATTTCCAAGATATTTAATGTAATAGAAGAGTTATTATTTTCTATCTGTTATCTTTCCCATCTTTCTTCTTGTTAACTAATATAACTCTGATATGTCAGGAACCTAGGACAATGATCATTAACATCCAAAACTAGTGTTTTAGACCTTATTTTGGCAAAGTGTCTCAGTATTTTCAATTCTCAGTAATAACATTTAATTTCAAATTGACTGAGAACTCTCTGGGAAAGTTGCTGCTTTCATTGAATAAAAGTCCAGTGGGAGAAAGAGGAGGATTTCTGCTTCCAAAAAATTTTACAGCCTGGGATACCCTAGAAAACATCACTATGAGGTAGAACAAATTCCAAGGTGCTCAGCAGCAGAAGGAAGCAGCAGATAATGAAAGATATTGCTGTTCCATTATTTTGTCCTTGAATAAGAAACATCATAACTGAATATTCAGTAGCCATCTTGCTGGTTTGTGACAAGAGAATT
>NW_006408856.1:2502789-2505017 GCF_000296735.1 Chrysochloris asiatica | reverse complement strand
TGTTGATGTGTTTCAACCACTGGCCTTGTGATTAGCAGACTAGTTCTTATTTTACAGCACCACATCACGATTCTAAATAAAAATTGTAATCTAATTCAGCAACTCTTATTATACAAAAAATAATGATTTTTCTTGATCTGTTGTAGTCATATTTTCTATTGCTATTCTATTTTCTATAGTAAAATCCAATTTTAACTGATAAAATTATTTTCTTAACACCTTAGAGTCCACAATTCATGGATTTCACCTCACTCTGTACAGTTTACAAACACCTCTTTACTGCATCCTTTTCCAAACCTGAAAATATGAAGCTTCAATTTCTCCTTCTCACAAACCAAATAACACAGTAAACCATAATATGTGTACATACACATCGATATCTAAAATGTATATTCACTTTTTTCTCTAAGCATTTATTCGATTTTAAAGTGGAGTTTTGCATTTGCTATAGGCACTGCAGGTTAATGCACTGGACTGCAAGTTTGGCTTGTACTGCAAGACTGATGGTCCAAGCTCACAAGTTGCTTTTCAAAACCATATACAGGGTCACTATGAGTCAGAACTGACTTCAAGGCACTTGACAACAGCAACAACCACAGCAATGAATAGAAACATAGCTTCTTAACTGGTTTTAATATTGTATTTATTTCTGTCATATGTTTTTCTCTCTTTTTCCTTTTGAACTAAAGATAGGTTTTTCCTAATGTTTATACCCTTACTCTAAATTTTAAAAGTTGACTTAATAAAAGAATGATCATTTTATTAGAAAATAAACAAGATAAACATATGATTTTTCCTATCTTATTAAAAAAGCTATTTTTTAAAAATGCCTGCAAACTTCACAGTATATTTTTTAGTGCCTCCTATGGAGTTAACTTCTTATCTCAATTTTACAGTAGGTATAAAAATTGTAGTACAGTTAACACAAAAAGATGTTTGAATTCCTCTAATTTAAATTCCATTGTCAAATCTACTTTTCTAAAAATCTATCTTGTCTGCATTATTTCAGAGCAGTAAAAAATTACACAACAATGCTTAGGTGATTTGTAAGGCATTTTTAGAATGCCACAGTTAAGTTTGAAACACTCCATCAGATACAGATAGAATAATAAGCCTACCTCCCTTGCCTGCTGAGAAGCTTACTAATTCAAGAATTGTGCAAACTCTCAGAGATGCTGATGTTCCTCTAGGGAACTGAGCTAGCTTCTACCTTTTTACTTGTGGCACTTCCTTTAATTAAGAAAATTACAGTTATGCTCCTTTCTTCAAGACAAGGAAAAAAACCTATTCTTGGATACTTTCCAAAGGCAAGTAGGCAAAGAATCTTTCTCCAGTCCAAGATTTTTAATTTTTAATTTTTTTTTGCTTAGGAAAAACATGAAATGATATACAGGCATTTACAATTTTTAGTACCAGAGGAAAAGTTTAATTTATAGAGGTGCCCCTACTGTTCTCTAATTTTAAAAGGATATGATTAATTTTATATTAATATATTTTATATAAGTTGAAATATAAAGTACCCATTGCAACACTGTGGTGTTGGAGGAGAATACTGAGGGTGCCATGGACTGCCAAAAGAACTAATAGATCTGTTTTGGAAGAAGTGCAGCCAGGATGGCTAAGCTTCGTCTCTCATACTTTGGACATACTGTCCGGAGGAAACAGTCGTTGGAGAAGGATGTCATGCTTGGTAGGGTGGAGGGTCAGAGAAAAAGAGGAAGACCTCTAACAAGATGGATTGGCCAGGTGACATCATTGATGGACTCAAGTGTGGTGGCGGTAGTGAGGTTGGCCCAGCATCGGACATTGTTTCGTTCTGCTGTGCATGGGGTCGATATGAGTTGGTTCCGACTCGATGGCACCTGACAACAACATTGCGATTTGTTGTTGTTGTTGTTAAGTGCTATCCAGTCAGTTTTGACTCATAACGACCCTGTACAGGGTTTCCAAGGAGCAGCTGATGGCTTTGAACTGCCAAACCTGTGGTTCACAATCCAGTATTGATCCTACAGCACCACACCTTGAGTCCGTATATTGCAATAAAGGGGAATAAATTCCTAAAGATGTAATCTATTATGTCTATATATAGTCTCTTTCATCTTGGAAAATAGGGTAAAAAAGAGTTGAGGTGCATTAAGGCTATTAACTCACCATCAGATCACCCAAGACACAGGGTGCTACCCCATCTATTTCCTACTTGATTCACTAATTTTATCCACATTTTTGTT
>NW_006408856.1:2501153-2501674 GCF_000296735.1 Chrysochloris asiatica | reverse complement strand
TTGGTCTATGTACAGATTCCTCATGAGCACAATTAAGTGTTTCAGAATACTCATTCTTCACAATATTGTCCATAGCTTGTCATGATCCACACAATCAAAAGCCTTTGTATAGTCTATAAAGAACTGGTAATCTGCTTTCTGATATTTTCTGCTTTCAGCCAAGATCCATAGGACATCAGCAATGATCTCCCTCATTCTACCACCTCTTCTGACTCTAGTTTGAAGTTCTGGATGTTCTCCGTCAATGTATGCTTGTAGTCATTTCTGTATTACCTTTAGCAAAACTTTACTCACATGGAATATCAAAGAGATTGTCAGATGATTTCCTTATTCCATTGGGTCACCTCTCTTTGGAATCTGCACAGATATGGATCTCTTCCAATCAGTCGGCCATATAGATGTCTTCCAAATTTCTTGGAAGAAATGATTGAGTGCCTCCTGTGACACCTCACTTTCTTGAAAGATTTCCATTTGTATTCCATCAATTCCTGGTAATTTGTTCTTTGCCAATTTCTTCAATG
>NW_006408856.1:2496806-2497835 GCF_000296735.1 Chrysochloris asiatica | reverse complement strand
GAAGAAATTGATCAGGTCATCAAAAGACTCCTAAACAAAAAAAGTCCAGGCCCAGAATTATGAATGAAAATATAGGGACAAATGTGAGGGCGCAAATTCAGGGAATATATAGACTACCAAACATTTTGTAAACTACACAAACAAAAGTAGAAAAAATAAATGATTGGGACATACTACAAATTAAGATCTGTATGCCTCAAATGATTTCACCAGAAGGTTAAAAATGGAATAGACAGAATGGGGAAAAATATTTTGCAATGACATATCAGTACAAGGGACTTATTTCAAATATATACAGGAAATTTTAACACCTCTACAAGGAAAAGACAAATAACCCAGTTAAAAAATGGGCACAGGACATGAACAAACACTTCACCACGAGGAGATTCAGGAAGCCAACAAACATATAAAGAAATGTTCACAGCATAACATGGATGAACCTTGAGGACATTATGTTGAGTGAAATTCATCAGTCACAAAAGGAGAAATACAGCATAAGATCACAATGTAAAACACTAAGAAAAAGAACCCATACTAAAGGGGGGGTTTCATTGCTTGTTGCTGGGATGTGGGGGTTGGATTGAGGGAAGGGGAAAGGTGGAGCACAGGGTAGGGAATAGACACAGGATAGTTTGGGTGCTGGGGAAGGGGCAATATACAAAAAAAGGAAGGAAATGGAAGAACAAAGAGGATGGGAGACAAATTAGGCAGGATTTCATGGGCTAAGAGGGACAGAGGTAAAGAATGATTATATGCACAACCTTGGAGCAGCAGGGCTCTGGTGTTTAGGGATTGAGACATGGTTGGAAGGAGGGAGAGGAGGGGAAATAATGTTAAGATGCTTGGCTGTCTTTTGAATCTTGGTTTCCCTTGCATATCATTATAAAATAAATATTGAAGGGGGAGAAAAAGGAATAGCCAAAAATATCACCATAGAAATCTTGTAAGTCTGTCTTCTGCCTATAATTGTTTGGAGTACCTAAAATGAGAATACAACGTGCCCAGTGAAGGAGGCTCTGCAGAGCCTCT
>NW_006408856.1:2493840-2495546 GCF_000296735.1 Chrysochloris asiatica | reverse complement strand
CATGGCAATGAAATGATATATGATAGAATGAATGTAAAATTAATGTTATCCCATGTAAACTATCACATAATTCACAATAAAACATTAATATTCTATGAAGAATTATGAACATAATACACCAAGCAATTACTGCTTGGACCAGAATTTTATAGAAAAATGTACTTACTGCCTGTAGATTAATTTATTAATAAAAGTAGTGCCCAGAAGAGGAGAGACACATCTAAAACTGTTCATTCAATAAGAATACAAATCTAGAAAAAGAAGTCAAATAGAACTTCTGCAAATCAAAGATTGTTAACTAAAAGGAACGTATATAATGAGCATTCAGAATCATGTTTAAAATAGTAAGGGATATTTCAATTAATAGTGGTAGGAAGGTAGAAAATGTGTCCAATAGTGTATGATCCTTTCTGTGAAATGCACAAGGGTACATTTGCCTTGAATAGATGTAAATTTATGTTCATGAATGATCTAATATGAAAGCAGAAACACTATTATGTGCAAAATGTTTTTAAAAATCGAATTTCCCATTTTACAATGACAAGATCACTCACTGTCTTTTATATATAGTTGGTGTTCTTGTTGTTAAGTACCATCAAGTCAATCCCAACTCATATCAGACCTGTATAGCGTTTCTGAGGAGCAGCTGACCTTGTGGTTGAGTGTTTATCCTATGGTGCCACACCAGAATAAGTCAAAAGTATAGCATATTTCTCTGTCACATTGGGCCATCACTCTAATAGTCTCTGCATGAGAGATTTTGCTATATCATTCTATAATGAAATAAGTTAAATTTGTTTTTAAAACAAATTATTATTATTTTTTTAACTTTTTGAATAATTTCCATTTTGAAAAATGGCATAATTTCAATTTGCATTATTGTGATTGTCCTTTTAACTTAGCCATTTTACATGCTTTCCTAGGACAATATTCCATATATTTTGTTTAGTACTGTACTGAAACTTCTTAATTGCATGAAAATATGAACATTGTGGTAAATGTCATATCTATTTATTTTTGAAAAGGGAAATTAAATTCTCTTTAAAGAACAGACTTGCTAAGTGAGAAGTTCCTTTGGAATTATAGTGGCTATTTTCACTCCTTCCCTTCACCAGTACTTGAATCCTGCATTTAGTATGACATAAAACATGAGAAAGAACTCAGAGTTTAGGTATTCACTGCAGTACAGATTCCTTGCAGAAGCTTATCCATATGCCCCATTCAAAGTTGGAACAAAACTTCAGCAGTCAGGTTTTTTAAAATTAAATATTGTATGAGACTTAATCACATAAGTATTTGCTATCTTTCAATGTTTGTATTACTCAGTAGGTAATGCCACTTATCAGTCTTTGTAGAGCCACCAATTCTGGGGATTTTTGTTATTGTTGTTAAGTCAGTGCTGACCCATAGCAACCCTGTGTAGGGCTTATGATGAGTGGATGGTGAATTTGAACCACCGACCTTTTGGTTCAAAGATACCTCAAGATCAACTGCTTATCCTATAGTACTGTACTAAGATTCTGTTCTGTGGATAATAGCCTCCATTTTCAATGATCTTTCCATTTTTTCTTCTTCTCTTGCATAATTCTATCTGATTTCTCCAAGGACCTGAACAATTTCTAACTAAAACGTCAACGTAGCGTTTGTCTCAAGAATGAGCCAATCCCTAGCTATCAATTTTTATCTCCCTTGGTGGTGGTGGTTAT
>NW_006408856.1:2491137-2492175 GCF_000296735.1 Chrysochloris asiatica | reverse complement strand
CATCTGGGTTAAACTGATTATATTCAGAGGTGGTTCAATGGGGCTGCCACTGATCAACCCAGAGTCTGTGTATGCTGTCCCCAGCACTTCCTTAATTTTAATCTCTCATTTTGCATTATTTCATAGATAGAAGCTATTTTGTAAAGGAAATGAGCTATAGAATAAAATGGATATGAATTAAAATATTACCTGACTCCCCACAACTGAAATGCTTTTTGAAATTTATTGTACTGCTTTGGAATTAGCTCCATCTTCTACAACATAGAGATGATTGTATACAGTTCATAGGATCATTATGAATATTACTAAATGAGTATAATCTTCCAAAGTGCTCAAAAAATGAGCTTTACTCACCATTTTTCCTTTAGGATAAAATAACTTCTCCATTTATGCTTTTGGCGGTGGTAGGAGATGGATGTATACTGTGAAGTTGTTTTTGACTCATAGTGACCCTGTAAGGTTTCCAAGGCTGTAAATATTTAAAGGAAAAGAAAGACTCATCTTTCCCCTGTGGAGAGATGCGCTTGTATTTTTGAACTGCTGACCTGGAGGCTAGCAGCCTGACTTGTAACCACTACACTACTAGACCACCTTATATCTGCTTTAATTTTTGCTGTTGTTATGTGCCATAGAGTCGGTTCGGTCTCATACCAACCCAGTACAGGGTTTCTGAGGCTGTAAAGATCTATCTGACATCAACAATGATATCCCTCATTCCATGGCCTCTCCAAAGTGAGGTGACCCAATGGAATGCAGAAATCATCGGAAAATATCTAAGATCACCCATGCAAGTGAAGTTTTACTAAAGTTAATATAGAAATGGCTGTAAGCATACACTGACAAAGAACTTCCAGAGGTTCAAGCTGGATTCACAAGAGGCCATGGAATAAGGGATATCATTGCTGATGTCTGATGGATCTTAGCTGAAAGCAGAGGATACCAGAAAGATGTTTACCTGTGAGTTATCAACTACACAAAGGCTTTTAATTGTGTGGAACTTGACAAACTATGGATAACATTGCAAAGTATGAGTATTTC
>NW_006408856.1:2474281-2474734 GCF_000296735.1 Chrysochloris asiatica | reverse complement strand
TAAGAAGGGCTTGATTATCTTCAGCTGTGTGCTTGCTGTTGTTGCTGTTAAGTGTTGTCTAGTGGGTTTTGACTCATTGCTGCCCAATGTAGGGCTTCCAAGGAGCCGCAGAAGGATTTGAACTGCCAAATTTGCAGTTCATGTTTCCATTGCTGATCCTACAGCCTCATACCAGAAGTGTGCTGGCTAGTCAAGAACTATATCCAGCAGGGGCAAAATAAATGCTTCTTTGTACCGGCTGTGGTCTTAGAATAACAGTGAAAAGTAATTCAGAGACATCCTAGAATTGTTTCTCCTACAATATGCCCTATAAATCATTACTTAGCTAGTGGTTCCTCAGGTTAAGATATATTGATGCTCTTCAGTAAATGTATACTCCTCAGGCTGTGTGGCCTTGGGCTTCTTATGGACCCTTTTACTCTACACTCATGACTGAAAATTAGGCCTGGATTT
>NW_006408856.1:2470601-2471323 GCF_000296735.1 Chrysochloris asiatica | reverse complement strand
ACCACATGCAAATATGAACATTGGACAATGAATAAAGAAGATTACGGTAGACTTGATCCATTTGAGTTATTACTTGATGCATGGACTGCCAAAACAAAAAATGAATGTGTTGGAAATAGTACAGCCAGAATGCTCCTTGTCAGCCACGATGTCCAGAGTTAATCTCTCATACTTTGGACTTTTTTGTTAGTTGTGACCAGTCCATGGAGAAGAATATCAAGTTTGGTAGGTAACGTGATGAGTAAGAGAAGAAGAGGAAGATGACCAATGAGACAGATTGGTACAGCACTGACTATAATGTAGCAATGATTGTGAGGTTATAGCAGGACCAGACAGTGTTGTGCATAAGGTTGTAGGGAGTCAATACTGACTTAAGGCACCTAACAACAACATTAAAAATAACAACAACATTGCACTGATATTTATCTGTGTTTACCCATTGGGTTACCAAGCGGTGACCCAATGGAATGCAGAAATCATTGGACAATCTCTTTGATATCACATGCAAGTAAAGATTTGCTAAAGGTAATACAGAAATGGCTACAATCATATATTGACAGAGGACTTGCAGAGGCTCAAGCCAGATTCAGAAGAGGCCATGGAACAAGGGATATCATTGCTGATGTCCAATGGATCTTGGCTGAAAGTAGAGAATATCAGAAAGATGTTCCCCTGTGCTTTATTGATTACGCAAAGGCTTTTGATTTTGTGGATCATGACAA
>NW_006408856.1:2467663-2469727 GCF_000296735.1 Chrysochloris asiatica | reverse complement strand
ATTGTCCTTGTGGCAGCATGGATGCACTCAAGAGTGACAACAGTAGTGAGGTTGGCCCAGAATCGGGCAGTGTTTCGTTCTGCTGTGCATAAGGTCGCTATGGGTCGGTATCGAGTGGATGGCACCTAAAAACAACCACAACCACAACAACCCACTTTTACTCTCAGCAAGGTGTCTGTGCATTAGCATATTTTTAAAATCTTATTCTATAGTCTTATTGCTAAACTTTCTAAAAAACCCAATCCTTTTCTTGGAGAAAAATATAAATAAATAAAAGTATTGGTGTCAAATCATACTCTTTATAAAATGTAATCTTGAAAATAATTCCACACTCTACTTTTTATTTTTTTTTGAATTATTACATCCTAAATTATTTCATCCTGGTCATTGGCATAGATTTTATATAATATTAGCCTCAAGATATGTTTCCTGTGATGACTGTAATTGCAAAATGCACATATGGTTCAAAAAACCATTCTTATTTTTATAATACTTTCCACTTGACATTCACAAAAAGTCTACTTTGCTTTTCAGAAGAAACAACTCCTCACCCAAAATCTTGCAGAACTTTGCTGTCTTTGATATGGCTTAATCATATTTGATCCTTTGCTGTGTATTTGCATTTTTGACATCAGATCTGAATTAATATTTACATTTAGCAAGATACTCCAGTTTATTCTTTCCTGGGATCTTGTTAAAATTTAGATTATGATTCAGTATATATGGGGTTGAAAATCAAATTACAACCAGGGAATTGAACCAGAATGCAGCAGTTACAAGTTGGGCTGAGATAACAAAAAAACCTCCTGCTTTCAGAATACTTCAAACAAGTTAGGTCTGACAGACACTATTGTTTCCCAGCTCCTCTGCTTTTGTAGCTTGAACTTATTGTGCCTGGAAAGTTTTTGTATGTCCTATATCTTTTGGATGCTATTCCTGTGCCCTAACAAACAACTGATGAGATGTCATAATTGTTTCTCTTGAAAGAGTCAGTATTATTTTGAGCCATTTTTTTCTTTTGGGGACAAAAGTGGTTTATCAACTAAGAAGTTTTGGGGAATGCCATATGAGCAGAGAATGGAGTCCTAGGAATGGTTCATACTGTGTGGTCCAGCTTTCTCTTTTATTGTTTGCTAGGCATTTAGAAGATTTGTTGCTGCTCCAAAAAAGGATTCTGGGGAAGAAACCAACATTCAGTTAGAATATAACCTTTTCATCCCTCATCCCTGATGTGTGCATCACAGTGAGGAACTCTGAAGATACAAACTTAGTCTCCCATAGCTAAAAAAAACAACAGTGGATGAGGTGTTTCCTTTGCCATCTCAGCTAGATCCACTTCTTACTGCTATGCTTTAGAAATAATATTAAAGTTAAATTGTGCTGAAAATAGTATACTTAATATATGTTAACATGCACTAACAATGCACATCAACAGTTTTTCATATACTTTATCTCATTAAATCATCCAATATAACTTTTGTATTGAAAAATCTTGATGTGCACAGTCTGTTGTTATTATTAAGTATCATCAAGTCAGTTCTGACTCATAATGACCCTGTACAGATATTCTGAGGAGACTCTGGTCGGTGTGAACTGCCAACTTTGTTGTTCATAGTCCAGGGCTAATGCTATAGCACCACACCAGAAGTCTGTATACATTCTACAGATATTAAAACCAAGGCCAAAACAGTTATCATGTACAACTTGTAATTTTTGGAGCTAAGCTTCTAGTTCTAGAAAAGTTCACTCTATAATCTGAGTGGTTGGAGTGGAGATGCCTCTAGGTAATGAAGGAAGTAAAACAATATTTGAGTACTTTGCTCCAGAAATGGCGTTGCGAAAGTCCTAAGGAATAATTCCCTTCCCTTAATGCTTTCTGAGACCCACATTATTAAGTCTCAGATGATATATCATTCTCTACTTTATTACTAGCTTTCTGTTCACAAACCTTAAATGCTTACTAGAGCTTAAGATCCACCACTCATCTTAGTTTGTCATACTGTTGTGGCTTTCATGTTGCTGTGATGCTGGAAGACATACCACCACTATTTTAAATATCAGAAG
>NW_006408856.1:2464754-2465613 GCF_000296735.1 Chrysochloris asiatica | reverse complement strand
GGCAACAGTAGTGAGGTTGGCCCAGGATCAGGCAGTGTTTTTTTCTGCTGTTCATAAGGTCACTATGGGTCGATACTGACTCGATGGCACCTAACAACAACAACATGGGAAGACATGATGGAGAAGCTCAATATCATCAGTTGAAACTAGGCCAGGAATTGACTATGGAATAAACATCAGTTGCTCATCTATTAGTTCTGTGTGAAGCTGAAGAGAATTAAATGAAGTCAATGAGAACCAAGATAAAATTTTGAGTAAATTCAACTTGATTTAGTCATCATTTCAAGAACAGATTTGATGCATTAGATGATAATTTTCAAATATCTACTTGTGGAATGATTTCAGTATAATCATGTAAGAAGAAAGCTAGTAGTAATTAGATGCCATTGAGTTTGTACTAACTCATAGTGACTTTATGTACAGAAGAATGAAATAGTACCCAGTCCTAGGCCCAAATTCACAATTGTTGCTGTGCTTAAGTCCATGGCTATTGCCACTGTGCCAATCTATCTTGTTAGTTCTTTTCTTTTTTTCCTTTGACCCTAAAATTTATTAAACATGACATCTTTTTTCAGGGACTGGTCCCTCCTGATTATATGTGTGAAGTATGAGAAATGAAGCCTGGCTATCCTGCATTCTAAGGAACAGTCTGGTTATACTTCTAACACACATTTGGTTGTTTTTTTTTGTTTGTTTGTTTGTTTGTTTTTTCTTGTGCATGTCAATGGTATTATTAATGTTCTCCTCAGACATCATACTATAAGTGCATCAATTATTTCACAGTCTTCTTTATTCATTGTCCAACTTTCACATGTACATGAAGTTACTGAAAAAAGCAGTGCTTGGGTCATGCATACCT
>NW_006408856.1:2460652-2461649 GCF_000296735.1 Chrysochloris asiatica | reverse complement strand
TGGATCTTGGCTGAAAACAGGGAATACCAAAAAATGTGTTAAGTTGTTGCTTTATTGTTTGTCATAATATATGGATAACATTCAGAAGATTGGGAATTGGAGATCATTTCATTGTATTTATTAGTAACATATGCATAGACCAAGAGACAATCGTCTGAGTAGAACAAGTGGATATGGTTTAAAATCAGGAAAAATTTGCATCATCATACTTATTCACTCTGTTGTTGTTGCTGTTGTTAAGTGCAGTCGAGTTGGTTCTGACCCATAGCGACCCTGTACAGGGTTTCCAAGGTCACTCTGTAGGCTGCATAAATAAATAAATCAACAAAGGTGCTGGATTATGTGAACAAGAGCATGGTATTTGGATTGTAGTAAGACTCATTATCAACCTGTTATATGAAGATGGTATAACGTTGCTAGTTGGATTGAAGACATCTTGAAATATTCTTGTCTAACACCATAACTCAAGAGCATCAATTTGTCTATGGTCTTACTTATTCACATGTACAGCTTTTGCTTGCCTATGAGGTTATTGAAAATACCATGACTTGGGTCTTCAAGCTGACAACTTTGCTCTTCAACACTTTAAAAAGGTCTCATGCAGCAGATTTGCCTAATGCAATACATCCTTTTATTTTTTGGCTGCTGCTTCCATAAATGTTATAGTTGACACAAGAATGAAGTCCTTGACAACTTCAATCTTTTCTCTGTTGATAGGAATGCTGTTTATTGGTCCAGTGGTGAGGATTTTTGTTGTCTTGCCATTGAGATGTAATTCATACCGAAGGCTGTGCTCTTTGATCTTCATCAGTAAATATTTTAGGTCTTCTTCACTTTCAGCAAGCAAGTTTGTCTCATCTGCATATCGCAGGTTGTTAATGAGTCTTCCTCCAATCCTGATGCCATGCTTTTTTTTCATAGAACCCAGATTCCCAGATTACTTACTCAGCATATAAATTGAATAAGTATGGTGAAAGAATACAACCTTGTTGCACAC
>NW_006408856.1:2444423-2459486 GCF_000296735.1 Chrysochloris asiatica | reverse complement strand
GTTTTGACTGATGATATGGGGCTTTTCCATCATTTCTTTCCACAGATGTATTCAATTTGAGTTCTATGTATTCCATCTGGTCAGGTCCATGTGTATAGTCGTCTCTTATGCTGTCTAAAGAAGGTATTGAACAAGTCACTTATTTTGCAGAATTCTATCATGCGTTCTCCAGCATCATCTCTATCACTAAGGCAATATTTTCCAACTACTGATCCTTCCTCTTTGCTCCCAGCCTTTGCATTCCAGTCATCGGTAATGAGCAATACATCTTGATTGCATGTTTGATCTATTTCAGATTGAAGAAGTTGGTAGAATTCTTCTATTTCATCCTCACTGACTTTAGTGATTTGTGCATAAATTTGAATAATATTGGTAATAACTGGGCTTCCCTGTAGGTGCATGGATATTATCCTATCACAGACAGTGTTGTACTGCATGACTAATCTGGATATGCTCTTTATCACAATGAATGCATCACCATTCCTCTTCACTTTGTCATTCCCGGAATAGTAAACCATGTGGTTCTCAATGGCCAATACCAGTCCATTTCAACTCACTAATGCCTAAGATATCGATGTTCATGTGTTCCATTTCATTTTTGACAATTTCCAATGTTCCTAGGTTCATACTTCTTACATTGCATGTTCCAATTATTAATGGATGTTTACAGCTATTTCTCTTCATTTTGAGTTGTGCCCTATCAGCTAATGAAGATCCCTAGTGTTTTATGCCCACATCCTTTACTCCATTCTCCTTATCACAGTCAATTATACTTTGAGGCGGCAGCTCTTCTCCAGTAATATTTTGAGTGCCTTCCAAACTGAGGGGCTTATTTTCTGGCAGTATATCTGACAGTGTTTCTTTGCTATTCATATGATTTTCAGTGATTAAATATTCGGAAGTAGTTCGGCACTCCTTCTTCCTATTTTGTCTGCATCTGGAAGCTCATCTGAAATCTGTCCACCATGGGTGACCCTGCTAGTATTTAAAATACCAGTGGCATAGCTTCCAGAATCACAGCAACTCACCAGTACGACAAACTGAAAGGCGTGTGTTGCCCCCACTTTACTAGAGATGAATCTCAATCCTTCACCAGTATTTTTCTTTGGTGATATATTCAGAGTCCAATATATACAAATTACTCAGTAATGTTCTCTCTTTTGCCTTAGGTCCTGCATCTGGCTCATTTCCTTTTGACCTCCAGCTTTTGGCGCTTATTGCCCATAACCTGATATGATTCACTATTTCCCAAAGTCTTTATTATTTGATCTCTGAGTTCTCTCACATACCTAAGTGGTTTTCTCAACTTCAGAGTGTGTGAGGAGAATCTACCAGACATCTCTGAAATTTGGAATTGTGATTTTCCAGCCCCCACATTTTGGTGAGCCATTTATTTGACAGTTGTGAGTTCTTTGAGATGTCATAGCTTATTGTAGAAGTCTGAAACATGAGAGAGGGGGAGGAGTAGTTATTGATATTAGGGATTATGGAATAGTAACATATATTGACTTCAGTAATGGAAGAAGACTCATTAACAACACATTCAGTTATGGAGTCCTTGTGTGGCACTGTGGGATAATGTGCTGAACTGCAAGATTGCTTTGAGCTTCCATGTCTGCAGTTCAAGTTCACCAGCCACTTTTTGGTAACTCTATTGTGTCTTCCAATGAGTTGAAACTGACTCAACGGCACTTAACAACATCAAGAAATATTCAAATAACAAAACCTAGCTTGCTTGAAGTGAAGAGGACTTGAAATATTTGATGAAGATCAAAGTCTCCAGCTTTCTGTAAGGATTTCAGCTCAATGCAAAGGAAACAAAGTCTTCTCAATTAGACCAATAAAAGTATGATATAAATGGAGAAAAATTGAAAAATTGAAGTTGTCACAAACTTCATATTGTGTGGATCCACAATCAGCTTTATGGAAGCAGTGGCTAATAAATTAAAAGAATTACTGTATTAGGTAAATCTTCTGCAAAAGACCCACTTAAAGTATTAAAGAGCAAAGATTCCACTTTGAAGATTAATGTTCATTGAACCTAGGCTATTGTATTTCCAGTTGCCGCAGATGTATGTGAAAATTGGACAATGAATAACGAAGACCACAGAAGAATTGATGCATTTGAATTGTGTTGTTATAATATATATATATATATATATATATGTATTGCAACTACCAAGGACTATCATAAGAATAAACAAATATGTTTTGAAATAAGTATGATCAGAATACACCTAAGATGTGAGAATGGTAAAACTTTGTCTCTAATACTTCGTACATGGTTTAAAGAGGGACCAATCCCTGGAGAAGACCCAATTTGATGGATTGAAACAGTCATATTTGATGGATTGACCCAGTGATAGCAACAGTGGTCTCAAACATAAAAACAATCGTGAGAATGTCACCTGACTAGGCAATGTTTCCATATTTTGTACATAGGGTAGTTTTGTGTTCAAACTGACAAGATATTACCTAACAGTAACAACAATAACATATTGAAAAAGTCAGATGACTAGTATGGTAACTTTAAATTCAACTTTATAAGGACAAGTCTCGTGTTGATTTTTCTAAAAGAAATTATCCACACACTGGGGGAAAAAAATCTTAATATATTTTATTTGTTAAATAATGTGATCATAGCTTAATAGGGCATGGCTGCAGTCCTAATAAAATAAAAGAAGCAGTACATGAACAAAGAAAAGATTGATATGTGAAAATGTACCTAGGCACCAAGGAATGCCTGGGTCTACCAGAAAATAGGAAAGACAAGAAAAGACTTTCACAAACTGTGTTTTTACCCAAATAACATTTGTTTCCTTATTTGTTTGAAAACCCCAGGAGGTATTTTTTTTTAATGCACTATGCTATTTTTTCTTTTTTTTTGGTTATTTTTTATAACACATTAAGAAAAAAGAAAAACAGACAGAGTGGCACTCAAGAAAATATATCCCAGGGCATCAGTATAAACTTCAGAGAAAACATGTCCCTGAATTAGACTGCTAGCCTACAGAACAGTTAGGCAATAAATTTCTATTATTTTAAGTCACAAGCTTTATGGTACTTGTTTTAAAATAGCCCTAAGAAACTAATATAATCAGAATTTCTTATAAGAAAACAATACTCAAGTCATTCTAGTTTATTTAGGGCTTCTATTCAAGAGAATGGTTTTAATTTCTGAAGACAAAATGTACTGAAGTCCAGGGACTTTTTAGAATTTAATCAAATGTTTCCATTTAAAAAGTTTTGTCATATATATACCATACGTGGTGACTTTAAAGAATAACAACTTATTTTCCTATTTTTTCACAGTTTTCTATACCAAATGTCCAAATGAAGGTTTCTGTCCTTCCAATTACTTATGGGAGGAATCCTGCTGAAACTGTGAGTTAATTGGGCTGTTAATCACAGCATCAGCAATCCAAACCCATTAGTTGCTATGCAGGAGAAAGATGAGGTTGTCTGTTACCATAGAGATTTACAGTATCAGAAATTCCAGATATGGTCACTATGATTCAAAACCAACAAGATGACAGTGGGTAATTACTTCTGTGAGCCTCCTAGTTATTGGTGGCTGCCAGAAACACCCCAAAACATCTGAGACTAATAGCTTCCTATGCACAACAGAACAAAACCCTGAGCAGGGTCTGGTATGAACTCACAACTGTTACACTTGAGCCCATTGTTGCTGCCACTGTTCTAATCCATCTCACTGGGGATCTTCTTTTTTTTTTTTGTCCTGCTGACCCTCTAATATACCAAGCATATTTGCCCCTCTTAATAGTGGTTACAAATTGGGCTGTGAACTGGAAGGTCAGCAGTTCGAAACTACCAGCTGTTCTCTGTGAGAAAGATGAGGCTTTCTGCTCCCGTAAAGATTTACAGCCTCAGAAACCTGTACAGGGTCGCTAAGAGTCAGAACAGACTCCATGGCACATAACATCAGAGAACAACAATAATATGTCCAAAGTCTGAGAGATGAAGTCTCCCCGTCCTGGTTTATAAAGAACATTCTGGCTGTACTTCTTCCAGTACAGATGTGTTTGATCTTCTGGAGATCATGGTAATTTTAATATTATTCTCCAACACCCTAACTCAAATGAATCAATTCTCCTATGGTCTTCCTTATTCATTGTCCACCTTTCACATTCATATGAGCTATTGGAAATACCATGACGTCCTTGGGTCAGGGGCACCTTAGTTCTCAAACTGCCATTTTTGCTCTTTGACTCTTTAAAGAAGTCTTGTACAACAGATTTGCAACTCTGATGCATTTATCCTGATTTTAAAACATTTAGTGTCTCTTTGGAGTCCTGGTGTGGTGCTGTGGGATAATACACTGGACAGCAAGGTTGTTTGAATTTTAAGTTTGGTGGTTCAAACTCACCAGTCTATCCTGAGAAACCCTATACAAGGTCTCTGTGAATCAGAACCGACTCAGTGGCACTTAACAACAACAAGTGCCCCTTTTATTCTGTTCCAACCATTGCTTCTTAGTCTATGTGCAGGTTCTTTATGAGCACAATTAAGTGTTCTAGAATACCATTCTCCACAATGTAGTCTAGCTATTCATGATCCACACAATCGAAAGTTTTTGCATGGTCAATAAAGCACAGGTAAACATCATTCTGGTATTATTTTCTTTCAATCAACACCCAGTATCCCTTGTTTAATGTCCTTGTCTGAATACAGCTTGAATCTATTGCAGTTCCCTGTCAGTGTACTGTTTCAGCCTTTTTAAAATTATCTTTTTCAAACTTTTACTTGCATGTCCTATTGGCCAATGATAATAAGAGTCTCAAAGGGTGGTACAAAGTGACAGAGCTTCAGTAGGCACAGAAACTCAGGAACAAGAAAGTTATACTGAACAATTTGAAATTTACTGGGAGCAATTTTCTTGTCTTATTTGAGAATAAGGAGAAATTTTGAGCAAGTTTAACTGAGCAAGCAAATCATACTTGGTTAGCTCAGATAGTCACTTCTGGGAAACAGGTATTTGTAGGAAATAGACCGTTCAGTTTCAGTTTGCTGACTTAGCATGTGACTCTATCTAGAGCCTAATATATTCAGGTTAGCTTTGATATAACTATTAATTTTTTAAAATCTTACTTTCAAATAGGATTATATGCTCAGGAATTTAATATGTATTTTTTTGAAGACACAATTCAATTCTTAATACCATATCTAAATATTCTTTGTCATTTCAATTGCTGATCCAGATTATTATTTGACAGATGCTTCATAATATTAAAGAAAACTGGAATAGCCTATATATTTACATAGAACATCATAGATCAGTCTCTACATCTGTATGCAATGTTCAATATATTTTCTGAATGTTGCTTAAAATATGAACACTGTTTTCATACATGAAGATCAGGTATATTTTATATTTATTACACCTTGACTCTTTACTATCTTCATCCTTTTCCATTCCACTTTGACCTTTTAATTTTAGGATTGTAGTCACTCAATTTCTCAGTGTATGGTCCATTCAACATATTACTTGGGTATCTGTTAGGCATTTCACTTAGTAGAAAACAAATAATCATCCTATTTTATGGGAACTTCAGACTACTCAAGTGAAAAGGTAAAAAAAATGAAATAAAACAAACAAGTAAACAATGATGCTGAGAAAGAATGGAAATGAATGAGCTAAATTCATGGCAAATCCTGGTAAGTCCAGTAAACAAAACTGAGTGGTGCCATAGAAGCAATGGAGAAGAAATTGTAGGGCAAAGAATGCTATTTCAGTTGCCAGAGTGAAAAATCACTGAGAATGTTGCTGTTGCTGTTAAATGTCATCAAGTCCATTTCTACTCATAGCGACTGTGTACAGGGTTGTCAAGGAGCAGCTGGTGGGTTTGAATTGCCAAACTTGTGGTTCACAGTCCAGTGCTGATCCTACAGTACCACATTATGGGTCTATCACTGTAAATGGGACAATTTAATTTGAAATGCCATGACTGAAACAAGAAGTGTCATGTAAAGAAGAATGGAAAAGGAGATGTTTAGGTAGAGGAAGAGGCATGACTAAATATTTCAAAGACTTTGTGTGTTGAGGAATTTAATACATTAATTGGAAAGTACATATATAGAATGGGAATAAATTAATTTACTATTTGCACAAGAAATACAGCTGACTCTTGTTAAATATTTCCCAATGAGGTTTTCTTTGTTGCTGTTTTTGTTAAGTGCTATAGAGTCAGTTCAGACTCATAAGGGACCCTGTAAAAAGTTTTGAACTTCCAATATTTTGCTTAGAATTTCAGTGCTGATGCTACAGAGTTACACCAGGAGATTTTCTTTAGTGGTTAGTAATGCACTTCTTAGAGGAAAATGCATAATATGTAGTAGAAATCATGTAGTAGAAAGTTAACAAACTTAAAAATGAGACATAGTGAAATATTTGTGATGCTCTAGGAGTTTATTTTCTTGGTCAAATGATAATAATTCTAATATATTTAAATATGTTGTTAGATAATCATTAGCAATAATTTAGAAGCTACTCTATGCCATGTATTAACTTATATATGATATAAAGAATTATTTATTTTATTTATTTAAATAAATTCTCAAATTTATCATATGACATAGATCATATTATCATCCAAACTTAGCAGATGAATTAACTTAATGTTGTTGTTGTTGTTAAGTTCCGTCAAGTTGGTTCCTACCCATAGTGACTCTGTATAGGGTTTCCAGGAAGTGGCTAATGAGTTTGAACCACCAGACTTGTGGTCAAAACTGACTTTGCAAGCTAGCACATTAATCCATAGTGCTACATCTGAACTGCAACTCAATGTTGTTGTTGTTGTCAGGTGCCATCGAGTCGGAACCGACTCATAGCGACCCCATGCACAGCAGAACGAAACAATGCCCGATCCTGGGCCAACCTCACCACCGCTGCCACCCCCGAGTCCATCAATGATGCCACCTGGCCGATCCATCTCGTTGGAGGTCTTCCTCTTTTTCTCTGACCCTCCACCCTACCCAGCATGACATCCTTCTCCAACGATTGTTTCCTCCGGACTACATGTCCAAAGTAGGAGAGACGAAGCTTAGCCATCCTGGCCTCCAAGGAGCACTCTGGCTGCACTTCTTCCAAAACAGATCTATTGGTTCTTTTGGCAGTCCATGGCACCCTCAGTATTCTCCTCCAACACCACAACTCAAAGGCATCAATTCTTCTACGATCCTCTTTATTCACTGTCCAGCTTTCGCATCCATATGAGGCTATTGAAAACACAATGGCCTGGGTCAGGCGCACCCTAGTCCTCAAGCTGACATCTCTGCTCTTCAATACTTTAAAAAGTTCCTGTGCAGCAGATTTGCCCAGTGCAATACGTCGTCTGATCTCTTGACTGCTACTTCCGCGAGTGTTGATAGTTGATCCAAGAAGAATGAAGTCCTTGACAACTTCAATCCTTTCTCCATTGATAAGAATGTTGTTTATTGGTCCAGTGGTGAGGATTTTTGTTTTCTTGACATTGAGATGCAATCCATATCGAAGGCTGTGCTCTTTAATCTTCATAAGTATCATCTTTCTCCCGCGGAGCGGCTGGTAGTTTCAAACCGCTGACCTTAAGGTTCGCAGCCCGATTCGTAACCACTACGCTACCAGAGCTCCTTGCAACTCAATGTTAGGTAAGTCAAAATATTAAGCAAGTAATAGAAATTGATTGAAGTTTATTTAATATGCAATATTCAAACTGGAATAACATTTCTAATTCTTGTTGTTGTTAGATGCCATCAAGTTGACACCGACTCATAAAGATCCAATGTACAAAATAATGAAACACTGTTCAGTCTCCCACCAATCACATAATTCTTGCACAACCTGAGCCCTATGTGGCCGACACTGTGAGAATACATCTTATTAGGGGTGTTCCTCTTTATCTCAGACCCTCCACTTTATGAAACATGATACCTTTGTCTAGGAACTGATACCTCCTGATAATATATCTGAAGAATGAGAGACAAAGTTGGCCATCGGGGATTCCAATGAGCATTCTGGCTGCACTTCATCCAACACAGAAGGGTTTGCTGTTTTGCAGTCCTTGGTACTGTTAATATTCTAATCCAACACCATAATTCAAAGGCATCAATTCTTCTATGGTCTTCCTTATTCACTGTCCAAATTTTTTACATATAAGGTTATTCAAATACCATGGCTTGGATCAGGGACACATTAGTCCTCAACCTCATACCTTTGCTCATCAAAAGTTTGAAGAGGTCTTGTGCTGCAAAATAATGAAATATATTGTTTAATTTCTTAATTGTTGCTCCTATAAATATTGATGGTTGATATGAGCAAAATGAAGTATTTGACAACTTCAATCTTTTCTTCATTTATGTGGATGTTGTTTGTCCAGGAGTGAGGAATTTTGTGTTCTTTACATTGAGATACAATCCATTCTGAAGGCTGTGGTCTTTGATCTTCATAGTAAGTATTTTAAGTCCTGCATATAGCAGCTTGTTAGTGAGTCTTCCTCCAATCCTGATGCCACATATTTCCTTCATAAAAATCTCTGGTTATTTTCTCAGCATACATATTTAATAACTATGATGAAAGACTACATTGGAACACATCTTTTCTGAATTTAACCCATAAAGTGTTCTCTTGTTCTGTTTGAACAACTGTCTCTTTGTCCATGTCCAGGTTCCTCATTCACACAGTTAAATGTGCCTGAATATTCATTCTCTGCAATGTTTCCCACAGCTTATCTTGAGCCACACAATCAAAAGCCTTGCATAGTTGATAGAGCACAGGCAAAAATGTTCCTGGTCTTCTCTGCTTTCATCTAAGATCCATCCGATGTCAGCAATGATACCCCTCCTTCCACGTCCTCTCCTGAATCTAGCTTGAACCTCTGGAAGTTGTCTATCAACATATGGTGGCAGCCAATTTTAGATTATCTTTAACAAGATTTTACTTGCATGTGGTATTAATGATGTAGTCCAATGATTTCTTCATTCCATTGGGTCACCTGCCTTTGGAATAGGTACAAATATGGATCTCTTCCAGGTAGCTTGTCTTCCAAATTTCTTGTCATAAATGAGTGAGTGCTTCCAGTGCTGCATCACTTTGAAATATTTCAGTTTGTATTCCATCTATTAACAGTACCTTGATCGTTGACAATGCCTCAATATACCTTGGTCTTCTTCCTTCAGGATCATTGACTTTTGATCATATACTACCTCTTGAAATGGTTTAATATCAACTATTCTTTTTGACACAATGATTCAATGCAATCCTTCCATATTATTATTTTTTAAATATTAATGTACACTTTTTTATCATATTCAAATCAGAAAAAGTTCTGATACTAAAAATTCTGCTTATGGAATACTGTAATGTTAACTTATTTTTTTTAAAGGATGTTAAATCCTAGAACTACTGAGTTCTTTCTGCTGAGGATCCTGGGAAGCAACAACCCAAAACCAAAGTATGCACCAAATTTAAGGTTCTATTTGTTCCAGTTGTAAGACTCCAAACTAGACTCAAATGAATTGTCAGATTACAAACTAGACCCTAATGAGAGCTCTGCTTGTTCACAATTTATTCCATTTTTTAAAAGCAAAACAATGACAGGAAAAGAACACATACAGAGGGATCACATGTGCTTACAAGTTTCTTCATGTGGTCTTTCTCTGAGTTTAGCCACCAAGGATTTGGGGAGCTGGTAGATTTGAGTGACCCTGGTGACTGTTCTTGCCACCACATCAAAACCTGAGCTAAAACAGTGAATCACTGATGACAGCAGAGGGTGGTGATAGGGTTGAGAACCCCATGTTCATGTACCAGTCTGTTGTTGTTGTTGTTAGGTGCCATCAAGTTGATACTGACCCATAGGACCTTATGCACAGCAGAACAAAATACTGCCTGATCCTGGGCCAACTGCATTATTGTTGCCATGCTTGACTCCAATGATGCTGCCACTTGGCCAATCAATCTCATTGGGGGTATTCCTCTTTTTCTCTGACCCTCCACCTAACTTAACATGATATTCTTCTCCAGTGACTGGTCCCTCCTGACAATATGTCCAAAGTATGAGAGACAAAGTTTGGCCATCTTGGCCTCTAAGGAGCACTCTGGCTGCACTTCTTCCAAAACAGATCTATTGGTTCTTTTAGCAGTCCATGACAATTTTAATATTCTTCTGCAACACCATAACTCAAAAGCATCAATTCTTCTATGGTCTTCCTTATTCACTGTCTAGTTTCACATGCATATGAGGTTATTGAAAATACCATGACTTGGGTCAGATGCACCTTACTCCTCAAGCTGATACCTTTACTCTTCAACACTTTAAAAAGGTCTTGTGCAGCAGATTTGCCTACATTGTTTGATTTCTTGATTGCTGCTTCCGTGAGTGTGTAGTCAATAAAGCACAGGTAAACATCCTTCTGATATTGTCTGCTTTCAGCCAAGATCCATCGGACATTAGCAATGATATCCCTCATTCCCGAGCCTCTTCTGAATCCAGCTTGAACCTCTGGAAGTTCTCTGTCTATGGATGATTGTATGGAGAATAAATCAATGTGGTTACAGAATGAAAAGAGAGAGATCAGAAACTCATTCCAACCTTCCCCGATGTCTTCTAGCCAAAGCAAGGAAGTATCAAGGTGGTGGGTTCCAGGAAGGGACTTTGAGAGGAGGAAGGGAGAAGCAGCACCCCTTGATCAAGTCGGGAGAAAGGAGATAAGGGAGAAAGCCCTGAAATCCTCACCTAAGTCCAATTTCAGAGGGGAGCAAAGGGGCTTACAATCTATGCTTCGGCCAAGGTGGTAATGGAGGAGAGTGGAGAAGGATTGCGTGGATTTGTTTTTGTTGTTGTTGTCAGGTGCCATCTTGGATTAGGGGGCATCATTTAAGACTTAAGCACCCTACACACCCAGCTGCATTTCCAAAGGCTGCAACCCAAAACCTTCACATCTATTTTAAGAAGCCAACTCAAGCTAGAGGGTGATTGCAGGGAGAGGGACTGAGGACATGAAGTGGAACAAGGGTAGAAGGCAGAGATCCCAGGCCATGTAATTAGCAGCAAGGTGATTGTGTGATGTGTCTTTTCACAGTTGAGTTAGATGTTCCCCGTCTGTTATGATGGGAATCAATTTAAATATACCTTTTTTGATCACAATAATTGAACTATGTGGACAGTGGTTACACTGGACAGGATGATGTGCTATAGCAGTAATTATATATTTCAAATGGACAAAATATTAGTGTCAGTTACAGTATTTTACAATAACTTGCCCTTGAATGGGAGCTTCATTTCCAGTACTTTGAGGTCTATAAGACATATCCAGAAAATTTACTACTATGGAAAATGAGGACTGCTTAAATCAAATGAGGGTGGGGAGAGTGGAGGGCCTGTGGTTTTTCTGTTTGTTTTTTTAATTTGTATTTTTATTTTTTATTTCTGTAACACTGTACTTCAGGTGGTTGAAGGAGTTTTATATTTTCTTTTGACACCCTTAGGTGCCAAAGCACTTGCAGGACAACTTTGATACTGCATGAATTCTGCCATTTTGTTAACACTGATATGGCACTTGTATCCACCACTCCATTAGAACTAGTCACTCCATTCATATTATTTTTTTGTTACAAATCTTACAAAAGGGAGTGATTCTGGGTATTTAAGTCCACATTCTATTTTAAGACTGTATATTCAGTTTTCTTAAATTGTTCTTGGAGGCCCAATTATCATTGTTGTCCATCTTGTGTCATGTCTTCATCATCTTCTAGACCCCAGCTAACTGTGCCATCTTCTACTACTTTCTGGCCTTCTTCAAGTTATTCCAATAGTCAGAAATTTTGAAAGATTTTGACTCTCCAGCCCATGGTGACTACCATGCGTCGCTGTCGCTGAAGGCCGGCCCCTTCCATATTCTTTTGGTACTTTCTACATAATTCAACATTTGCCCATAGAATCCTTCAGTATTTCTAGTTGAGGCTTGAATTTTTTCTTCAGTTCCTCAGTTGGAGAAATGCTGGATGTATTGGATCTCTAAGTCCAAGGTTTGCATGTTTTGTTATAATATTTGACTTTTGTCTTCTTGAGTTAACCTCTGAAACCTTCTGTTCAGCTCTTTTACCTCATTTCTTCCATTTGCTTTAGCATATCTACAATGGAGAGCAATTTTCAAAGTGTCTTGTGACATCCATTTTCATCTTCTCCATTTTTCTTGACTTTTTAGTGACCTTTTGCTTTCTTCCTATATGATGTTCTTGAAGCCATACCGCAACTTATCTGGTCTTTGATGTTTAGTGTTTAATGCATCAAATCTGTTCTTCAGATGATCTATAAATTCAGATGGGTTATGTTCAAGGTCATATTTTGGCTCTTGTGTACTCGATTTGCTTTTCTTCTACTTTAGCCAGAACTTGCATATGAGCAACTGATCATCTGTTTCATAGTCTGCACCTGGTCTTATTTTAGTTGGTGATATGGAACTTTTCTACAATCTTTTTCCACAGATGTAGACAACTTTATTTCTGTGTATTCCATCTAGTTAGGTCTATGTGTATAGTCCTCTTTCATGGTTTGTTGTTGTTGTTGTTGTTTAAGATGTTGGCAACGAAAATGTAATTGGTCTTGTAAAATCCTGTCAGGCAATCTCCAACATCATTTCTTTTACCAAGGCCATATTTTCCAACTAGTGAACCTTCTTCTTTGTTTCTAACCTTTGCATTCCAATTGCTAGTAGTTATCAAAGAGTAGTCTTCATCTTAGGCATATGGATATTCTCCTATCACAGATACCATTGTACTTCAAAACAGATCTTGAAATGTCCTTTTTGATGATGAAGGTGACACCATTTCTCTTTCTCCTCAATTTTCATTCCTGGCCTAGTAAATCATTTGATTGTCAGGTTCAAAATGGCCAATATCACCCAATTTCAATTCACTATTACCTATGTTATCTATGTTTATACATTTTATTTCATTTTTGAATATTTCTAATTTTCCTAGATTAATACTTCATATATTCCATTATCATCATATTCACAATTGTTTCTCTTCAATTTTTTTTTTTTTTTTTTTGCTTCATCAGAAGGTAATGAAGGCTTTACTCCATTCACATCATCATGGTCAACTTTACTTTGAGGAAGCCACTCTTCCCCAGTTGCATTTTGCGTACCATTCAATCTGAGGGACTCAACTTCTTGCATTATATTTGCCAATATTTTGCTATTCTACACCATGTTTCAATATTCAATATTCTGGTGCTGACAGTGTTCTGCTGCTACTCATAAGGTTTTCAGTGACTAAATACCCAGATGCAGTCCATCTTTCCTTTTTTGTAGTCTGTCTTTTTCTGAAAGTTCAGCTGAAACCTACCCACATTGTTTAGTATTTACAGTACCCATGGCATAGCTTCCAGAATCAAAGCAACTCACAAGCCACCACAGTACGACAAATTGACAGATGAGTGATGGGAATTTCTAATGATAGAGACAAAAATGTTCCATAGAAGAAAAATATTTTACAGATTCGCTTACCACAAGTTATTCCTAGGAAGTATATATTGTCAGGGAAACAATGCTTGGACAGTGTATACATAATAATTCATAGACTTCAAGCTTTTTCTTGAAGAAGAAATATTCAGATTTTTACTGGTTTACTTTAAAAAATAGCTATTACTAAAGAGTGTTCTTTGACTGTAAGTATCTTATAGACAACTGCTTTTCTCAAAACAAAGTTCAAAGATCTTCTCAGCACAATGGTTTAGGAGGGTAATAAAATCCTCTATTTATTTTTGTTATTGTTATGTGCCATGGAGTCGGTTCCGGCCCATAGCGACCCTGTACAGGGTTTCCGAGGCTGTAAATCTTTACGGGAGTAGAAAGCCTCATCTTTCTCCCATGGAACCGCTGGTAGTTTCGAACTGCTGACCTTGCGGTTCACAGCCCAATTCATAACCACTACACCAGAGCTCCCTGGATTTCCAAGCCTGTAAGCCTCATCTTTCTCCCGCGAACAGCTGGTAGTTTAGAACTGCTGACCTTGCGGTTCACAGCCTGATTCGTAACCACTATGCTACCAGAGCTAGTGATGTTGTTGTTATTACGGCTATTAAGTTGGTTCTGACTCACAGTGACCTTTTGCACAATAGAAAAAAATACTTCCTTGCCCTATGCCATTCTCACAACTGTTGCTATGTTTCAGTCTATTGCTGCTGTTACTGTGCCCATCAATCTCATTAGAGGTCTTACTCTCTTTCACTGACCCTCTACTTTACCAAGCATAATGAATACTCGTGGTGTGTCACTATGTGCGCCGTGGGTTAATGCATGTAGTGGACTGAAAAGTTGGTTTGAACCAAAGGTTGGTGGTTCAAATTCACCAATTGTTCCTTGGAAACCCTATAAAGGGTCGCTACAAGTGAAAACCAACTTTATAGCACTTAAAAACAACAACAACATGTAGACCTGCTATGACATTGCGCTGAACTGCAATGTCAGTTTGAAACACAAGGTAGGTGGTTCAAACTCACCAGATGCTCTTCAGAAACCCACAATTAACAACAGTAACAACCATATCTTTATGTTGTTGTTGTTGTTAAGTGTTATCAAATCAGTTCTAACTCATAGTGATCCTGTATAGCATATCTGAGCAGCATCTTGTGTATTTGAACCACCAACCTTGCAGTTCAAACTCACCTAACAGTCCAGTGCATTATCCCACAGCACCACACAAAGATATATCCATAAATCCTCCACATTTTGTCCTACTCTGATAACCTGTATATTGCTTTGATGCTGGGAACAATGCTACTGGAATTTTAAATGACAGTAGATTATATCTATGGTGCACTGAATGTTTTAAAATTAAGAATGGTGTGTGACAAGATTGTATTCTTTCACCATATTTATTCAACCTGTATGCTGAACAAATAATATGAAAAGCTGGGTTCTATAAAGACAAACGTGGCATCAGGATTGGAGGAAGACTCAGTAACAACCTGCAATATGCAGATGATACAACCTTGCTTGCTGAAAGTGAAGAGGACTTAAAACATTTACTGATGAAGATCAAAGAGCACAGCCTTTGAT
>NW_006408856.1:2433338-2443923 GCF_000296735.1 Chrysochloris asiatica | reverse complement strand
GTCAGAGAAAAAGAGGAAGACTCCCAACAAGATAGATTGGTCAGATGGTAGCATCGATGGACTCAAGTGTGGCAACAGTAATGAGGTTGGCCCAGGATCAGACATTGTTTCATTCTGCTATACATAAGGTGGCTATGAGTTGGTGCTGACTCGATGACACCTAACAACAACAACAGATGCCATTAGGTCAGTACCGACTCATACCAACTCTATGCACAACAGAACGAAACACTGCCCATTCTTGCACCTACCTCAGAATCATTGCTATATTTGCTCATCGTTGCTGCCACTGTGCCAATCCAGCTTGTTGAAGGTCTTCCTTTTTTTCTCCAACACTTCATTTTACCAAAAATCATAACCTTCACCAGGGATTGGTCGCTACTGACAATATGTCTAAAGTATGAGAGACTGACCATCCAGGCTTCCAAGGAGCATTCTGGCTATATTTCTTCCAACAGAGTTTGGTTTGCTCTTTTGGCAGTCCATAGTATTTTTAATATTCTCCTCAAAAACATAACTCAATGCATCAGTTCTTCTACACTCATCCTTATTCACTGTCCAACTTTCACATGAATATGAGACTATTGAAAATACTGTGGCTTGGGTCAGGTGCACCTAAGTCATTAAACTGATATTTTTGCTGTTCAATAATTTGAAGAGGTCTTGTGCAGCCAATTTTCCTAATGTAATACGTCATTTGATTTCTTGACTGGTATTGCCCTGAGAAATATGAGGATTTCTGTTCCCATAAAGGTTTACAACCTTGGAAACTCCATACAGAGTTGCTATGAATCAAAAATGACTCAACAGCACATAACCGCCATCACCATCACTTCCATGTGTGTTAATGGTTGATCTGGGCAAAATGAGGTCTTTGACAACGTCAATCTTTTCTCTATAAACATGGAGGTTATGTATTGATTCAGTGGTGAGGATATTTGTTTTATTTACATTGAGGTGAAAACCATATGGAAGGCTGTGGTCTTGATCTGCATAATAAGTATTTTATATCCACTTTGCTTTCAACAAGCTAAGTTGTATCATCTATATATTGTAGGTTATTAATGAGTCTTTTTCCAATTCTGACACCATATTCTTCTTCATAAGATCGAGCTTCTTGAATTATTTGCTCAACATACAGATTGAATAAGTATGATGAAAATATACAACCTTGGTGCACAGCTTTCCTGATTTTAAGTCATTCAGTGTCCCCTTGATCTGTTCAAATGACTGCCTCATTTTCTATGCACAGTTTCCTCATGAGCACAATCAAGTGTTCTGGAATACACTTTCTTCACAGTGCTATCCATAACTTCTCAGGATGAACACAATAAAAAACTTTTTGCATTGTCAATAAAGCACAAATAAACACCTTTCTGTTATGCTCTGCTTTCATCCAAGCTCCATCTGACATCAGCAATTATATTCCTTGTTCCACATTCTTGGTTGAGCCAGATTTAACTTCTGGCAAGTCTCCATCAATGTACTGTAGCAGCCATTTTTGAAATATCTTTAGCAAAATTTTACTTGCATGTGATATTAATGATACTACTGTCTGAAGATTTCTGCACTCCATTGGTGTACCTCTCATTGAAATGGGCACAAATATGGATCTCTTCCATCAGTAGGCCAGTTACATATTTCATTTAGGAGCGCTGGTAGCATAATAGATTACGAGCTGTCTTCCAAATGTCTTGGCATAGATTAGTGAGTGCCTCCAGTGCTGCTTCAGTTTGTTGAAAGATTACAATTTGTATTCCTTCAGTTCCTTGTTCGTTGCTCGTGACTTCAGTGAACCTTTGATTTCTCTCTTCATTAACTTTGGCTCGTGGTCTTATGCAACCACTTAAATTGTTGAACTCTGACCATCTATTTTTGCTACAGTGACTTTGTCAATTCTTTCTTCTTTTGATGCTTTCTGCATCATTCAATATTTTTTCCTATAAAAACCTTCAATATTATTTCACCTCAAATTTTTATTCAATTATTTCAGCTTGAGAAATACTAAACATGTTCTTCCTTTTTGCTTTTTGAATTCCAGGTCTTCACACATTTCATTAAGGAGGTCTGGTAGCATAGTGGATTATAAGCTGGGCTGCTAACTACAAGATCAGTAGTTCAGATCAATCAGTTCAACATGGGAGAAAAATGAAGCTTTCTGTTCCAGTAAAGACTTGTTGTTGTTGTTGTCAGGTGCCATCGAGTCGGAACCGACTCATAGCGACTCCATGCACAGCAGAACGAAACAATGTTCGATCCTGGGCCAACCTCACTACCGCTGCCACCCCCGAGTCCATCAATGATGCCACCTGGCCGATCCATCTCGTTGGAGGTCTTCCTCTTTTTCTCTGACCCTCCACCCTACCCAGCATGACATCCTTCTCCAACGATTGTTTCCTCCGGACTACATGTCCAAAGTAGGAGAGACGAAGCTTAGCCATCCTGGCCTCCAAGGAGCACTCTGGCTGCACTTCTTCCAAAACAGATCTATTGGTTCTTTTGGCAGTCCATGGCACCCTCAGTATTCTCCTCCAACACCACAACTCAAAGGCATCAATTCTTCTACTATCCTCTTTATTCACTGTCCAGCTTTCGCATCCATATGAGGCCATTGAAAACACAATGGCCTGGGTCAGGTGCACCCTAGTCCTCAAGCTGACATCTCTGCTCTTCAATACTTTAAAAAGTTCCTGTGCAGCAGATTTGCCCAGTGCAATACGTCGTCTGATCTCTTGACTGCTACTTCCGCGAGTGTTGATAGTTGATCCAAGAAGTAAAGACTTATAACCTCATAAACCCTATACAATGTCACTGTGAATTAGAACCAACTTGGTGGGACACAACCATCACCACCACCACCACCACCACCACCAAACATTACATTATAATATTAAAATTTGTCTTCTCTAGCTGTGCTTTGAATTTTTCTTGTGAGTTATTTCACCTCCTCACATCTTCCATTAGTTTTAGTGTATCTAATGATATATTTGAGAGCAAGTTTCAGTCTATTCTGACATCCGGTTTGGTATTTTCCTTCTTTGTATTCTTCTTAATGACCTTTTGCTTATTCCCTCTTTGATATTCTTGATGTCATCCCACAACTTTTCTGGTTATTAATGTCTAATTTCTCAAATATTTTCCTGAGATCTATAAATTTAGTTGTGATATGTTCAAGGACATAATTTGTCTCTTCTATTGTTGTTAAGTGCTGTCGAGTTGGTTCTGACCCATAATGACCCCTTATAATGTTTCCAAGGAGCAGCTGCTGAGCTTAAAATGCCAACTGTGATTCAAACTGACTTGCAATCCAATTCATTAACCCACAGCACCACACCAGGATTCCAATTTGGCTCTAATGAACTTGTTTTAATTTTCTTCAGCTTCAACTTGAACTTGAATAGAATGGTGGTCTGTTGCACAGTCTGCACCTGGTCTTTTTTCTTGTTTTGGATGATGGTATGGAACTTTTCTGAAATCTCTTACACAGATGAAGTCAATTTGATTTTGGTGTATTGCATCTGTTGAATGCCATGTACATAGTCATCTTTTATGTTGTTTTTAAAAGGTATTTGCAATGAAAGGATCATAGGTCTTTTAACATTTTATCATGCAATCTCCAGCATCATTTCTGTCAGAAAGACCACATTTTTATTACTCAAGGTGAAATAAATTAAGAAACAGAACTCAATTTGCAATGCTGAAGAATAACAATATAAACATCAAAATCAAGAGAAGGTGCAATGAATACTTAAAGTCCTACACCAAAACAAAATTGACATTAATCCATTTAAGAGGGTTGAGTAGGAATTTGTGGTACTGATAGGGAAGAGTTTAAAGCTTCACTGAAGGTACTGGCAAATTAGTAGGAGACAAGGAGTTAGCAGAGTACCAGTTGAGACATTTCAGTAAATACATGCAATAATGTAAGTGTTCGCTCATCTATGCCAAGAAATTTTGGCAACAATTGTCTTGGCAAATGACTGGAAGCAATCTATATTTGTAACTTTTTCAATCAAAGACAAGTAATCTAACAAATGCAGAAACATTCTAAAAATATTTTTTATATATAATACAAAAGTAAAATTTAATGATAATTCAAAATTTGTTGTAGCAGCAAATCAGCAGGGAATTGCCAGAAATTCATGCCAAATTAAGAAGAGGATGTGGAACAATGGATGCATCTGACCTATCTATGTGGTTATTGTGGAGTGTCATTGAGCTGATTCCAACACATAGGGACCCTGTGCAGGGTTTCTGTGAAGCAGCTTTATAATCTATTTAAGCTTTTCTTGGAGTGACACTGTATGTTAAACACTAGACTGCTAACTATGAGGTTGATGGATCAAACTTACCAGACATTCCTAGGAAACCCTATACAGGGTGTCTATATGTTGGAACTTAAAAACAACAACAGAGGATAAAGGTGAAGGACTTTAGACATTCAATTCACACACAAAAAAGTTAAAGTGCTATTGAAGACTTGAGGATATAGTATGTCACATGGTAGTAATACAGCAGCTCTAGTAGTTTGTAAGAGATCTGATATGGTGCTATGGGTTAATGCACTGGACTGCAAACTCAGTTTGAATTGTAAGATCAGTGGTTCAAGCTCACCAGCTGCTCCTCTGAAAACCTATACAGGGTTGCTATGGGTTGGAACAGACTCATTGGCACATAAGAACAACAACAACAACAAATAGTAGTTTAAAATGACTCCAATTTGACTGATTTGTTCATTTCAAATACCTTCTTTAGACAATATAAGAGACGATTATACACATGGACCTGGTCGGATGGAATACACAGAAATCAAATTGACTACATTTGTGAATCTTCATCATGCATGAAGAAAGCAAAAAGTCATTAAGAAGACAAGAAAGAAGGAAAATATCAAAAGACTTTCATTATTGAAGGATTCTCTGGGAAAATTATTAAATGATGCAGAAAGCATCAAAAGAAGATGGAAGGAATACAGAGTCAATGTACCAAAAGGAAATGGTTGATGTTCAATCGTTTCAAGAGGTAACATATGATCAAGAGCCAATGATATTGAAGGAAGAAGTCTAGGGTAAATTAAAGGAATTTGCAAAGAATAAGGCACCAAGAATTGATGGAATAAAAATTGAAATCTTTCAAGAAAGTGACACAGCACAGGAGGCACTCAGTCATCTATGCCAAGAAACTTGTAAGACAATTATCTGGCTGACTGATTGGAAGAAATCCACATTTGTGCCCATTCCAAAGAGAGGTGACACAACAGAATGTGGAAATTATCACACAATATCTTTGATATCCCATGCAAGTAAAGTTTTACTAAAGGTAATACTGCAAGCATACATTGATAGAGTACTTCCAGAACTTCAAGAAGGATTCAGAAGAGGCCATGGGACAAGGGATAACATTGCTGATGTTTGATGGATCTTGGCTATTTATTTATCCCAAAGGGTTACCTTGACTTTCTGGAAGGATAAACATGGGATCTTATTATGAATACGTTTTAAGAAAATTAACAACTCTATTGGTGAGAAGTAGGACAGTGTTTTGTTTCCTTTTGTTTTTCCATTATAATACAACTTTTCATTTTTCAAGGGTAGCAAGGACAGTCCTATGGTAATTTCATTGGAAAATCTTATCCCATCCACTCTACAGCCCTTATCTATTCCCTTTAGTATTCTTTTTGTTTCCAAATCTCAAATAACATTGAAAAGGAACAAAAGTTGAGTCTCCAGAGAATGCCATAATATTTTAATGTGATACAACTCAAAATTTTAGAATTCCTTGGGGAACAGTTAGCACTATGGAAATACTGTCTTCTGAGGTGTGTACATCTAGAAGGAGGATATGTTGAAAACAATATAATCACAATTTTATATTTTTCTTTAACACAGCTCTTAAGATGCTGTTTGTCTTACTTTTATATATGGATTCCATATTCCTGCTGAAAGGACTAAGAAATAAACAGCACTGCCAAAGCAGTGAATACATTTAATGTCTTGATTCATGTAAAAATATTATCTCCCACTGTAAGGAACCAGGTTCCTTGTAGAAATCACCAATTCTATTATTAATGTCAGGCTAGAACATAGTGAACCCAAAACATAGCACAGTGTCAAGGCAAAAGCAGTACTGAAAAACTGACAAGGATGTGACAAAAAGACACAGATGACAAATTGAAGTGACTTCTATTGCCCAAATTGGATACAATTTAAGTATCAGAATAGGTAATGACACTAATAGACTATAACATGTACTTTATCAGAGGTGTCCTATAAAATATTTAAAGAAATAATTCCTAAATTATAGTGAATCACACCCAAATATTGTGAAATACTTCAATGAAACCATTTTAAGAAATGTAATAGATCTAAAGGAACCAACAAGTGATGCAAAGACTTCAGGAATCAATAGCAATAGGAAGATTTCAACAGAAAAAGCGAGGAACTAATAGAACTAGAATCTGACGTGTGAGAACTGGATTTGTGGAGTAGAAATCACTGAGAGTTGCTGAAGCAATGAGGGAGTAGAAAACTCTTTAACTCACTCACTGATATCTTACTTATGGTGCCTGTTTGTTCTGTTAGTTGACGAAAGTACATATCCAGAAGAGGAATCCTCATGGTTAAGCGCTACATGGCAGAACAATGTAGAAAGCAATTCAGAATAAATTAATAGAGTAAATATATAGTAATATTGACATAATTTTTCCATTGCATTACTTTCTTCTTGAACTAGGGATAGGTTTTTCTCTTCTTTCCATGTGACGCACACAAAATAATATAAAGAAAAAGGCAGCATGATAATGATAAATGCATTAAAATTTCCAAATTTTTATACTGAAAGTTATGCTGCTTCAATGTTATTCTACAGAGAATCTGAAATATTGTCCTGCATTATTGATTTTTATCTTTTCACTAAATAATTTCATCATCATAAAAACATATTCTAATAACACTCATCTTAAAAATATAGAACAAGAGGAGGAGGGTTATCTTTGACTCCATTCACTCACCAGGTATTGCCTCATTATATCAATAGTCTGAAATCACTTTCAAAACCTCACTTCTTTTAGGTTTCCCTTGAATTGACTATACTAAGGAATTTCCACTTATGTCTTCACAGAAAAATAATTCTTTTAAAGTCATAAAACTATATCCAATGGCAGCTTTTGGTTTAATTTTTTGCAATGTTAAGCATGGAGAAGGACATCACTTTGTAAAGTGAGGGTTCAGGAAAAAAGAGCAATGTTTCTTGAATCATGTTTTTCACTTGGCACTTGGAATACAATTTTTCTTTCAGTTGTCAAGCTATCTCAATGAAATATGCACTTAATCAGTTACATTTGCTTACTCCTCTGGAGGAGGATTTAGAGTAAGTAAATGTAACTAGTTAAGTGCATATTTGGGATGAACTTTTTGAGTCCCATTAATAAAACCTTAGAATCTTTTTTATATACCTTCATTCCACAATATTATAGCATTAAACACTGAATGCTAAGTTTTCACCTGAAATCTAGACCCTTGTAGTAGTAATATAGTTAGGTGCCATTGAGTTGGTACCAACTAACAGTGACCCTATGAACAACAGAACAAAACACCACTGGGTGCTGGGGTATCCTCACAATGGAAAATACACATGAGAATATTGCTTCCACCACCATGCCAATCTACCTTATTGGGGGACTTTCCTCTTGTTCTCCAACACTTCACTTTACCAAACATGTTATCCTCTTGATAATATGTACAAAGCATGAGAGAAAAAATCTGGCCATCCTGGCTTCCTAGGAACATTCTGATTACTTACTCAACATAGATCAGTTTGTTCTTTTGGCAGTCGATGATACTTTTAATATTCACCTTCAACACCATAACTCAAATGCATCAGTCCTTTGATGGTTTTCCTTATTCAATGTCCAACTTTCCCATACATATGAGGTTATTGAAAATACCATAGCTTGGGTCAGGCACACCTTAGTGCTCAAGAGGACATCTTTGCTCTTCAACACTTTATAGCTATCTTGTGTTGCAGACTTGTCTAATGCAATACATCATTTGATTTCTTGACTGCTACTTCCCTGAATATTGATAGTTGATCAAAGCAAAATGAAGTCTTTGACAACTTCAATCTTTTCTTCTTTTATCATGATGTTTTTTATTGGTCCAGTGGTTAGTATTTTTGTTTTCTTAACATGAGATACAACCCCTACCGAAGGCAGTGAGATCTTCCTCAGTATTTTAAGTCCTCTTCACTTTCAGAAAGCAAAGTTGTATTATCTGCATATCACAGATTGTTAATGACTTTTCCTCCAATCCATATGCCGGGTTTTTCTTCATATAACCCAGCTTCTTGGATTATTTTCTTAGCATACAGATTAAATAAATATGGTGAAATAATACTACCCTGGCTCATACCTTTCCTATTTTTAAACCATTCAGCATTCTCTTGTTCTGTTCCCATAACTGCTTCTTGGTCTATGTACAGATTCTTCATGAACACAATTAAGTATTCTGGCATACTCATGTTTTTCAGTGTTATCCATACTCTGTCATGATCCATAAAATCAAAAGCCTTTTTATAGTCAATAAAGCAGAGGTAAACATCTTTCCAGTATCCTCTGCTTTCAGCCAAGATTCATCTGATGTGAACAATGATATCACTCATTTCACATCCTCTTCTGAATCTGGCATGAAGCTCTGGAAGTTTTCTGTCAATGTATTGTTGCAGCTGTTTTGGATTACCTCTAGTAAAGCTTTACTCCCATGGGATAGCACTTGAACACATGCTACTTCTTGAAATTGTTGAATATTGACCATATCTTTTTGGTACAGTGACTCTGTATATTCTGTGCATCTTTTTGATGCTTTCTGCATTATTCAATAATTTGTCCTTAGAATCTTTCAAGATTGTCTTCTTCCATTTTGATTGTCCAAATCCAAGTCTTTGCACATTTTGTTATAATATTTGACTTTATCGTCTCTAGCTGACCTTTGAAGGTTTCTGCTCAGCTCTTGTACCTCACTTCTTCTGTTTGCTTTAGCATCTCTACACTGAAGAGTAAATTTCAGAGTCTCTTATGACCCTTATTGACAACTCATTTTTGGCATCACTAAGCAGATATCTAAGGAGCTCTGGTAGCATAGTGCTTACAAATCGGGCTGCAAACCTCAAGGTCAGCAGTTTGAAACTACCAGCTGCTCCATGGGAGAAAGATGAGGCTTTCTGCTCCCATAAAGATTTACAGCCTCGGAAACCCTGTACAGGGTGGCTATGAGTCAGAACAGATTCCATGGCACAAAACAACAACAAGAAGCAGATATCCCACAATTCACCTGGCAGTATGTTGTGCTGTGGTGGCTTGTGTGTTACTGTGATTCTGGAACTATGCCATAAGTATATTAAATACCAGCAGGATAAACACATTTCAAATGAGCTTCCAGACAAAAACAGACTAGGAGGGAAAGATGGATTACTTTGGAATAGTAATTATTAATAGCAGTGAAACACTGTCAGATAGTACCAGAATATTGACTATTGAAACATGATGAAGAATACTAGGAAAATATCAGATATAGTGCCAGTAGATGATCTCATCAAAATGGAAGCACTCAAAATATGGCTGGGGAAGAATTGCCTCCTCAAAGTATAGTTGACCATAATGGCATAAATGGAGTAAAGTGTGGAGATTTTGGTTTACATTTGCTGATGCAGCAATGCTCAAAATCAATAGAAACAGCTCTAAGCATCCATTAATAATCAGAACATGGATTGTATGGAGCATGAATTTAGGAAAATTGTAAATTGTCAAAAATGAAATGGAATGAGTAAACATCTATATCCTAGGCATTGTTGTTGTTGTTAAGTGCCGTCGAGTTGATTCTGATCCATTGCAACCCTGTATAGGGTTTCCAAGGAGCATCTGGTGAGCTTGAACCACTGACCTTGCAGTTCAAATGATTTAGCACTCTGACCCACTAGCCCACAGCACCACACATTAGTACACTTAAATGGACTAGTATTGGCCATTGTGAATATTCCAGTCACATGCCTTACTATGTCAGGAATGGCCAACTAAGGAGGAATGGCATCACATTCATCATTAAAAAGAACATATCAAGATCTATCTTGAATTACAACGGTGTCTGTGATAGGGTAATATCCATATACCTGCAAAGAAGAACAGTTCATATCACTATTATTCAAATGTAACCACTAAAGTGACTAAAGTCAAAGAAGAAGTCTATTAACTTCTTCCATCTGAAACTGATCAAATATGCAATCAGGATATATTGATATTTACTGGCAATTAGAATGAAAAAGTTGGAAACAAAGAGGAAGGATCAGTCTTTGAAAAATATGGCCTCAGTGATAGAAGCAATGTGGACATGGTATGATAGACTTTTGTAAGACCAATGACTTTTTTATTGCAAATATGTTTTCTAAAAAGCATAGAAGATGACTATGCATGCATGTGTACATCACCAGATGAAATGAACAGATGTCAAATTGACAACATCTGTAAAAAGGGGGTTGGGTGGAGAAGTTCCATATCATCAGTCAAAACAAGATCAAAGGCATACTGTGGAACAGA
>NW_006408856.1:2432078-2432562 GCF_000296735.1 Chrysochloris asiatica | reverse complement strand
GCAAAGATATTATCAGCTCAAGAGGTAGTCTTCAACTGTGTTTATTGTTTTGTTTTGTTTTTAAATATGGAAAAGGATGGGAGGTGTTATAGAGAGGGAAAGAGAGTTTAAAAACAAAACAGGCCGAAAATTAAATAAAATCCTGAGGTACTGCATAACAACCAACAGTGGCATCTTGAAATCTTTCAGGCAGCTTTGAAAGCAAAAAGCTGAAGAGAAGGCATTAAAGTCAAACTCATATTAGGCTATAGATTTTTTTTTTTTTTTCTTCTTCTCTCTTTTCTCTCTCTTTTCTGTGATTATAGACTACAGTATTCAATCTAGTTTTGTTTTGTTGTTGTTGTTTTCCCCTTGGTTTTTTTTTATGCTGTTTATGCACCCCTTCTACCTTTGGGAAACTATTTCTCTCCCAATATTACCCAAGAAGAGAAAGCAACTGCTGCCAAATAGTCAAGCTACAATCATACTCTATAAAACACCAACA
>NW_006408856.1:2394293-2401428 GCF_000296735.1 Chrysochloris asiatica | reverse complement strand
GGAAACCCTGTACAGGGTCGCTTTGGGTCGGGATTGAATTGACGGCACTTAACAACAACAACAACAAGCAGATAGTGGATTTGAATTACAGACCTTGTGATTTGCAGTCCAGTGTGAATTCTACAGTCCCACACTCATTTCTTAACAATCCCCAAATAATTGAATTGCGCTGTTGTTGTTAAGTGCTGTCAAGTTGGCTCTGACTAATAGTGACCCAGATAGTGTTTCTGAGGATTTGCTGTTGTGTTTGAACCACCTACCTTGAGGTTAAAAATGGCATTGTCATTCAGTGATATATCCTGAATGACAAAAGCTACACCAGGACTCTCCCAATTAATTAAGGCATTCTAAAGCAAGGATGTCAGCTTGTTGATGGACTCAAATGTGGCAACAATTGTGAGGTTGGCCCAGGATCTGGCAGTGTTTTGTTCTGCTGTGCATAAGGTTGCTATGGGTTGGTAACGACTCCATGGCACCTAACAACAACAACAACAAAGGAAGGTCAATACTTTTCCATCATATGTTTTCTAATGGCCATTGAAACACTAAGTTTTAATAAGGAATTTTTACTAACACTAGTTCAACATGCGAAGTCCTCAAAATATCTCATCAACACTTATTATTTCATCACTACCAAATCAAATTATCTGATTACAACAGCAATTACTAATAATTTATCTTGATTACTGGTTGCAAACAGCTCCAAGCACAAACAGAAGAAAGAATAACCACCTACCATGCAAATTTTGTAAATGGCAATATGCATCTGTTTCTGCTAGGAAAGCAATTAGATGTTTATAAGAATGTTTTTCTTTTAGCAGGAGAGCATAATCAGAGATTTGGTCCTTTTACTTCATGATGAACATGATAATACAAGAAACATATATTTAATTTAAGAAAATAATTTAAACATAATACATGTAGTATAATATGCACTTCTTTGTGAACTTGAACAACTAGAACAAATTCCTAGAAATGTTTAATGAATCTGATTTAAAAGCTTCTATTACAGGGATATTCTAATTTATATATTCCCAAATTGGTATGGATAAATGAGAGTAAATTAGAAATTTCAAATTACTCTTTTCTTTTAATGTGAATAAAACTTTAATTTTTATGATGAAGATTACATTTTAATACATGCTGAAACTAGCCAGTTTAGTCTTGTGGATGACTAAAATCATAATAATCTCTTACTGTATGGAACTGCTTTGCACATAAGAGAGGATTTTGATGGGATGCTCCATGTTCTTTAAGATGGTATGATTAAAATGACTAGAATTCTTTCAGCTGTTCTTTGATTTAAGATTAATTAGAAATTTGAAATATGAATAAGTGGGAAATAATCAGTAAGTAAAATAACATCATTACATTTATTTAATTTCCAATATGGGTGACACCTTTTATTAAGTTATTTTACCTTTATTTTGCATATTTATGCTAAATATGAAAGGATGCACAATACTCATGCACAATTTATATATGACAAAATGGGAATCTAAAAGTTTAAATATGTATGTTTTTAAATTTGCTCATCTAATATGTCAGCTTGAGGACTAATGTACACCTGATCAAAGCCATGGTATTTTCAATAACCTCATATGCATATGAAAGCTTGACATTGAGTAAGGAAGACCATAGAAGAATTGATGTTTTTGTGTTATGGTGTTGGAGGAAAGTGCCATGGGCTGCTAAAAGAAGCAATAGATCTGTGTTGGAGAAGTGTAGCCAGAGTGCTCCTTGGAGGCCAGGATGGCCAAACATCATCTCTCATACTTCAGACATATTGTCAGGAGGGACCAGTCATTTGAGAAGGATATCATGTTTGGTAAAGATCTCTGGTAGCATGGTGGTTACGAATCAGGCTGCAAACCACAAGGTCAGCAGTTCAAAACTACCAGCTGTTCGGCGGGAGAAAGATGAGGTTTTCTGCTCCAGTAAAGATTTACACCCTCGGAAACCCTGGTCAGGGTCACTATGAGTCAGAATTGACTCCATGGCACATAACAACAACAACAAAGGTGGAGGGTCAGAGAAAAAAAGGAAGAACCCCAGCGAGATGGATTGGCAAAATGGAAACATCAATGAACTCAAGCATGGCAACAAATGTGATGTTGGCCTGGATTGGTCAGTGTTTTGTTCTGTTTTGCATAGGGTCACTATGAGCCTTTACTGACTCGATGGCACCTAACAACAACTACAATATAAGGAAATAATATCTTTTAGGAAAATTTGGTGCACACATTTTAATAGTTTTGGAACAGAACTACTTAGTATGTTATAGCATAAGCATTAGGAATCTTTGGATTGATTTATTTCTTATGAAATGGATTAAGTAAAAATATTCAAGTGGTGAAATTTAATTTTCTGGGACAAATGAGTATACAATTAGCTCTTGCAACTCACACAGAGAGTAAGAGCAGAATGATGATTATATTTATTGAAACACTTCAAAGCTATGATTCTAAATGGGTAAACCCAAGCATAGTAAAGAGTTCCTGGAATTTATTGTACTATATCTTGGAATATCAGGTAACAATCTGCTTCAATTTATAGTTGAATTCTTCATCGTAACAAATAGAAATTGAGTACAACACAATACATTAATTATGATAAAGTGTTTTGGTTTTCCAGGACTGTGATAAGAGAAATACCAAAAATCGGTGGGCTTAACAGATATTTATTTCCTCATAGGAGAAAATTTTAGGAACTATAAGTCCTAATTCTGTGTGTTAGAGCTCTAGGGGACAGCTCTCTGTTTCAAGTTTCCTCATCAATGCTTTATCACTAGCTTATAAAATCTCTTTTATATCTCAAAACAAATTTGTCTTAAGACAGACCTTACACGAAAACTGCATCTTCCACATAACATTGAAAACACATTCTTGATTGGTATTACAACCACATGTACAGAGATTTGGATTTATAACATATCATTTTTGGAGTCACAATTCAATCTTTAATACAGAGATATAAATTTGGCTAGTTATAGAATGCTAAAGCTATTAGATTGTCTCATCAGTTGCTCCTCTAAAACCCTATTCAGGGTCATTATGGGTTGGTACTGACTTGACAGCACTTAACAGCAACAATATAACATAACCAAAGAGTATAAACTTGTATCTTGAGACTCGTGATATGTTATCTTTTATAATTCAACTATGCCATTCAATGCCTAGTGTGGTGCTGTAGAATGAGCACTAAATCCCAAGATAAATTTGAACTGCAAGGTCAGTGGTCCAAATTCACTATTTGCTTCTCAGAAACCCTATACAGGATCTCTATGTGTCAGAACTGACTCAATGGCACTTAACAATAACAACAACAATGCAATGTCTAAGAATTCCTAGAAGCATAGAGGCTTACAAGCTGGGTTACTAACAAAAAGGTCAGTAATTTGAGTCTACCAGTTGTTCTGCAGAAGAAAGATGAGGCTTTCTACTCCCTTAAAGATGTAAAGGCTCAGAATTCCTATACTGTGTCACTATAAAACAGAATTGTCTCAGTGGCACATAATCACCACCACTATTTGATGTTCAAATACCTTTGTCAGAATAATTCTTACTGTGTAAATCACCATGCCAATATCAATGTGATTTAAGTATTTAAGAGCTAGTTATCAGTTTATCTGAGTAATTCCCCTGCATTGTTTTTGGTGTTTCTTGGCCAAGATCTAGCAATGGAAACTGGAGTAGAATGGGGTTGCTGTTTAGTGCTATAGAGTTGGTTTTGACTTATAGCAACCCTTTACATAGTTTCTGAGGAGTGGTTGGTAGGTTTGAACCACTGTGCTTATCCTACAGTGCCACATCATGACTCCAATGTGTGGTGGTGGTGGTGGTTATTTACACGGAGTTGGTTCTGATTCAGTGACCCTGTATAGGGTTTCCAAGGCTGTAAAGCCTTATGGGAGCAGAAATCCTCATCTTTTCCATGGAACAATTGATAGTTTCAATCTGCTGATCTTGAAATTACTCATGTAGTTGTTGTTGTTGTTAAGTGCCATCAAGTCAGTTCTCATCCAGATCGACCCTGCATAGAGTTTCTCAGAAGATGCTGGTGAACTTGAACCTCTGACATTTCAGTTTTAACCAGCTTTGCAGTCTAATGCATTAACCCACAACACCATGTAGGAGAATGTAAAGAATTCTTGATCACCTGAAAAATACTAATAAAAACTCCATGGGCACAAGTTAAAATGAATGAGGTAAATAAGGGAAGTTTTGATGCCTACATATGGCATTGTGTGCTAATGGGGAATACCCACTGCCATCAAGTCATTTCCCATTCATAGCCACCCCATGTAAGGTTTCTGAGTTAGAGTTGTCATGAGTCTTGAGTAGGAGTCAGCTCGATGATAGCAACTAACAACTATAATAGTGACTGTATCAAATGTAGATGCTGCCAAATGTGATAGAAATATCCTATTTGTCTATTCTTTGCCTCTTTATCAGTAAATAACCTCATGATAAATTGAGAAACAATTGACGTTTTCAGACTTCATTTTCTTGGACCCATTATCAACATTCAGAAGTAGCAGTCAAGAAACCAAATGGCATATTTCATTGGACAAATCTGTTGCAGAACTCTTTAAAGTCTTCAAGAGCAAGGATGTCAGTTTGAAGACTAAAAAGAACCTGACACAAGTTATGGTATTTTCAAAAACCTTTATGCATATGAAAGTTGGAGAATGAATAAGGAAGCCCGTACAAGAATTAACGTACTTGAGCTATGGTGTTGGAAGAGAAGATCAAAAGTACTGAGGGATGTCAAATCTGTGGTGGAAGGAGTACACCCATAATACTCCTTAGCAACTATGATGGCCAGATGTCATCTCTCATCTTCATACTTATAAGAGAGATTATTAACTGGAGAAGAACAACATGCTTGGTAAAGTGAGGGTCAGGTGAAAAAGAGGAAGAAAAACAAGGAGATGTATTGTAACAGTGGCAGCAACAATGGTCTCAAGTATAGCATTGATTATAAGGTTGACACAAGACCAGGCAGTGTTTCATTGTGTTGTGAATATGTTGCTATGATTTGTAATCAACTCCATGGCACTACAACAGCAGTCTTTGGAAAGAACAGATTCCTAGAGTTTTTGTTGTTAAGTGCTGTTGAATCAGTTCCAATTCATAATTTATATAGGGTTTCTGAGGCTATAAATATTTGTGGGAACAGAATGCTACCACAGAGTGGCTGTTGGGCTCAAACCACTGAATCTGTGATTTTCAACACAGTGCTAATCCTACAGAGCCACCACACTCTCCAATTCACTGATTACAGTTATTTATTGCTTTTATTAGTTGCAGTTGAAATTATTCCAACTCATGACAACTCTCTCTATATAGAATATAACTGACCCATGTGGTGTTCAAGGCCAGAATCTTTCACAAGCAGATTGCCTAGCTGTTTTATGTGGTGCCTGTAAGTGACTTTGAACAATGAGTCTTTGGGTTAACAGTCCAGTCTTAACCGTTTCGTCCACCCAGGAACTTCTAAGTAGTATTGGAAAATACAAGATAAAAATAAAATGATTAATACAAAAAAAGATAGTAAAAAAATGTGCTCTTGGAACTTCTGTGTCTTCAGCTCCTGTGGACAATCAACTAATTATTTTTGAAGATATATTTTCTTCTCTGTATCTGATATTAACATGGCTGAATGTAATTATTAATAATGAATGAGTGTTTCATTCACTAGAGGTACACAGTGAAAGAAAAATAATTATTTTAAATGTTTAGGTGAATGAAGATTGTGTTTGTATCCAAAGAAAGCTAGAATTTGTGAAATACAAAACCCAGAAAGGTAGAAAGATATAGCTATAATTGATTGAAATCCCTTAGATACTCTTAAGGAAGAATAAAGAGTTTGATGATAGTTCAAAGAACTATCCTCACACAGCTCAAAAAAAAATTCTATCAGCAAATTAATACAAAATTAGTAACAAAAACAGCAATAGACTAAAAAATTTAAAGTGCTAATGAAAGAGAACAATATAATCTTTGTTCTACCATACGAATATCTTGCTTCAACAATCTTAGTTGGAAGCTAATTAGTTCATGTTGTCAACAGCTTCACACAAAGGTCTTGGCTTAGAAGTCTTCTTCTGAATATATTTTTATCTCAAAATATTATTTATGTATATTCAGTTTCAGATCTTCATTTGGGATGATCTTCCAAAACGAACTTGAGACACGGATCATAGATTTCACCTATTGGAATGTTGCTGCTGTGTTGTTGCTACGAGCTACTGAGACTGTACTGACTCGTAGTGACATTGCTCATAAAAGACTCAAACACGGATTGATCCTGTGCCAATCTCACAATTATTGCTATACTTAAGCCTAAAGTTGCTGTCACTTTTCCAATCCACTTATTTGGGGTCTTCTTCTTTTTACCTGACCCTCCATTTTAGCAAGCATGATGTTCTTCTCCAGTGATGGGTCCCTTCTAATAATAAGTCCAAAATCTGAATGCTCACCATCCTGATTACTAAAGAGCATTCTGGGTACACTTCTTCCAAAATTGATTTGACATTTCATTTGATATTCTCCTTCAAAACCATAACATAAATACATTGATCATTCTATGATATTCCTTTCTCATTGTCTAACTTTCATATATACATGTGAGGCTAAAGAAAATATCATGGTTTGGTCAGGCACTCCATAGTCCTTCAAATGACTTATTTTCACTTGGGAACTTTAAAGAGGTCTTGTGCAGCATATTTGCCTGATGCAATATGTCATTCTATTTTCTTGAAATTCAAAAGTGTTGATATTCGATCCAAGCAAATGAAGACTTTGACAACATCAATCTTTGCTCCATTTATCTTGATGTTATGTATTGATCTATTCTGCTAAGGTGTGGTTCACAATTTCAGAAAACATACATTCCAATGGAATTCAAAGGCTGGATTTCTTTAATTTCTCTTCCAGAAAACAAAACTTTGAATTATTATTGTCTCACAAGAACAAAATTTGACATTGAATATATCCAATATGAATTTACAGATCATCAAAAGAACAGATTTGATACATTAAACACTGAAAACCAAAGAACAAAAGAATTGTGGGATGACATCAAAAACATCACACAGGAAGAAAGTAAAAAGTCATTAAGAAGACAAGAA
>NW_006408856.1:2388201-2393703 GCF_000296735.1 Chrysochloris asiatica | reverse complement strand
CAAGACCAAGCAGGGGATCAGACACACCATGGAAAAATGCTGTGGGAACCTTGGAGCAAAGGTGGACAAAACACTTTGTTGGTTTTGCTTTGTTCAGATTTTCATTTTTTTTTTTTTTTTTTTGTATCTTTTGATTTTCCCCACCCCACTGTTTGGGCACCTTCATTCTCGTGACTAGAGGGTGTTGATTGAGCAAGTGGACACCCCCCACTCTCAACACTGGTAGGTTCTTCTGCCATGCATGCATACAGATATTCTCAACCCAAAAGCTGGACCTGAAATGGATTATTTATTTATTTATTTATTAATATGAGAAAGGCCAGGACAGTGGTGTAGAGAAAGAAAGAGAATATATAAAAGAAAACAGGCCAAAAAGTAAATTAAATCTTGCAGTACAGCATAACAACCAACAGTGGCATCTTGAAATCTCTCAAGCAGCTTTGAAGGCAAGAAGCTGAAGAGAAGACATTAAAGTCATACACATATTAGGCTACAGATTTTTTTTTTTTTTTCTTTTCTCCCTCCTCTCCCTTTTTTGTGATTTTAGATTACAGTATTCAGTATAGTTGTGTCTTTTTGTTGTTGTTGTTGCTTTTTTGGTATTTTTTTTTCTTGTTTTGTTGCTGGTGCTATTTTGCTGTTCTATGCCCCCCCTTCTACCTTTGGGGGACTGTTTCTCTCCCTATATTACCCAAGAAAAGACAGCAACTGCTGCCATATAGTCAAGTTATAATCACACTCTATAAAACACTAAAACCTAGGCAAGAACCAATACCAACTGCCATAGTCCAGGGAGGCAAACAATACCTGTGAAAGTTACTCTGAATTAAGCAAAAAGAAGAGTGAAAAAGGAAACCCATATACTGATCACATCTAACTGGAAGAAATCAGAAAGCATAAAAAAAATGCCAAAACCCATATTCAATTAAGTATTAAGGCCACAGATAACACTAAACATGTCCAAGAAGCAAAAGCAGATAACCATATCAGCACATGTCCAGAAACAAGATAAAATGTCTGAGACAAATGACCAAGAGGTAGACCTGGACTCCATTCTGGAAGGAGGGCAGGCCTTGGAAATGCCTGAGAAGGAATTTTAAAAAATGATTATAAAATGTTTCAAAAAATTTTACAATGGAGTTGAGAAAAATAAGGAAGAAGTCAGGAAAGTGCTATAGAAAAAATCAAATAAGATAGATATAGCATTGGAAACAATTCAAAACCTACAGAAAGATGTCCAAATGATTAATAATAGACTATCAGACCTAGACAATACTCTGAAAGGACAAAGGAGTAGAATAGAAGAGATAGAGGCAGAACCAGTGAGCTGAAAGACAAATAAACAATACCACTAAGATAGAAGATCAAACTGAAAAAAGATAATAAATAAATAGATAAACCTGAAGAAGGTCTAAGATTCATATTAGACAACATGAAGAGGAATAACTTAAGAATTATCTTCATTCCAGAACAAGAAGAATCACACAAGTCCACAGAGGAAATAGTTGAAGAACTGCTGGAATACAATTTCTCTAACATCCTGAAAAGTGAAAAGATAAACATTCAAGAAGCTCAATGAACCCCAGAAAGGATAGACCCCAAAAGACAATCACCGAAACATATCATAGTCAAACTTTCCAAAATCAAATATAAGGAGACACACCTGAATGCAGCTAGGGAAAGCAGCAGTGGTACATATAAAGGCAAGCAAGTCAGATTAAGCTTGGAACTCTCAGCAGAAACCATGCAAGCAAGAAGCCAATGGGGAGATATACATATAACTCTGAAAGAAAAAAACAAAACAAAAACAAAAAACACAGAAACTGCCAACCAAGAATCCTTTATCCAGCAAAGCTATCAATCGAACACAACAGTATAATCAAAACATTCCAGGATAAACAGAAGCTAAGGGATTTTGCCAAAGCAAACCCTGTGCTACAAAATATCCTAAAGGGACTTCTGTGGACTGAGAACGAACAAAAACAGACAACAACCAGAGACTGACATACGTGGCAGCACATCCTAGAATTAAATTGACAGAAGGAAGAGTCTAGAATAGAACAAAACTATAAGAACAAACTCAGAGAATCTGGGAGCTCAGTCTATAATCAAAACAATTATAATGTAAAAGAAGGTAAACACTTAAGAACAGAGATACAGATGGTGAGAAGATCAGGTAGATTACAGGATAAAATAGACTGCATTAAATGGAGAGAAGAGTTAATGGACTATAAGGCAACCTCAAAGAAAATTAACACTTCACAACATACCAAGAAAATGAAAATCCAAGAAAAACATGGAAACTTTAAAACTATGAGGTAACTGGCAAGAAAGAACACAAAAAGGTTGAACTCAACAAAGAAAGACAAACATAATAAAGACAGTAGCAACATCACAGAAAATAAGCTTAATGGCAGCAATTAATCCATACTTATCAATAATTACACTGCCTATAAATGGATTAAATGCACGTGTTAAGAAATGGAGAGTGGCAGATTGGAGAAGAAAACAAGATCCTTCAATATGCTGTCTGCAAGAGACACATTTCACACAAGAGACAAGAACAGATTAAAAGTTAAAGGATGGAAAAATTACACCAAGCTAATTGCAATAAAAAACGAAGAGGAGTGGCAGTACTAATCTCTGATAAAATAAACTTTAAGGCAAAAAACAGCATAATAGATAAAGATGAACATTATCTCATGAATAAAGAGACAATTGAACAAGATGACATAACCATAATAAATATCTGTGCTACCAATGAAAGAACTCCAAAATATATAAAGCAAATTTGAAGAAAGAAATAGATGAAACTACAATAATAGTGGGTGATTTTAATACACCACTTTCAAAAATGGATAGAACAACCAGAAAGAAACTTGAAAAAGAAACAAAAGAACTAATCAACATAATCAGACAACTGGACCTCATAGATGTGTATAGAGCATTCAACTCAACTACAGCACACTACATATTTTTTCCAGTGCACATGGACCATTTTCCAGAATAGACCATGTCTTAGGCCATAAAACAAATCTCCATAAATTCACAAATACCAAAATACTACAAAGCATCTTCTCAGACTACAAGGCTATCAAATTAGAAATCAGCAATTGGAAGACCAAGGAAATAAAGTCAAATACATGGAAACTGAATAACACCCTGCTGAAAAGCAAATGGTTAGTAGAAGAAATTAAACATGAATTCACAAAATTCCTAGAAAAAATTAGAACGAAAACAGAACATACAATAATCTTTGAGACACAGCAAAAGCTGTGCTGTGAAGACAATTTATTGCAATAAACACACACATCCAAAAGGAAGAAAGAACCAAAATTAACACATTAACACAGCATCTACAACAGTTAGAAATAGACCAAAATAGGGAACATATGCCCAGCAAAAGAAAATAAATAATAAAGATTAGAGGAGAAATAAATGAGAAAAAAAACCAAAAAACAGAAAAACTATAGAAAGAATCAACTGGACAAGAAGCTGGATCTTTGAAAGGATTAACAAAATCGAGAGAGCATTGGCAAACCTAACAAAAGAAAAGAGGGAGAAGACACAAATAACAAGCATTGGAAACCACTTGGGTGATGTCACAATGAAACCAAAGGAAATCAAAAGGATAATAACAGAATACTATGAAGAGTTGTACTCTAACAAATTTGAAAATTTAGAAAAAAAAGATACATTTTTAGAAAAACACGAGCTACCTAAACTTACACACAGTGAAGTAGAAAATCTGAACAGACCCATAACAAAAGAAGAAATTGATCAGGTCATTAAAAAACTCCCAACCAAAAAAAGTCCAGGCCCAGATGGCTTCACTGGTGAATTCTACCAAGCATTCAGGGAAAAGCTGTCACCAGCTCTACTCAAATTATTCCAGAAGATAGTGGAGGATGGAAAGCTTTGTAATACATTTCATGAAGCAAGCATAATCCTTATACAAAAACAAGGGAAGGATGTCACTAATAAAGAAAATTATAGACCAATATCCCTCATCAACATAGATGCAAAAATTTTCAACAAAATCCTAGGCAAGAGAATTCAACAACTCATCAAAAAGATAATACATCATGATCGAGTGGGATTCATATCAGGGATGCAAGGATGGTTCAACATTAGAAAAGCGATCAACATTATCCACCATATAAATAAGAAAAAAGAAAAGAACCACATGATCATATGGATTAATGCAGAAAAGGTATTTGGCAAAATCCAAAATCCATTCCTGAAAAAACACTCAATAAAATAGGAATTGAAGGGAACTTCCTCAATATAACTAAGAACATATATACAAAACAGCCTACATTACTGTCAATGAAGAGAAACTGAAAACCTTTCCTCTGTGGCAGGAACCAGATGAGGATGCCCTTTGTCACCACTCCTATTCAACATTGTGCTGGAAGTCTTAACAAGAGCTATAAGACAAGAGAGGGAAATTAAAGGCAAACAAATTGGCAAAGAGGAAATAAAACTCTCCCTATTTGCAGATGATATGATCCTATACGTAGAAAGTCCCAAAGACTCAGTAAAAAAGCTCCTAGACTTCATTGGAAGATTCAGCAAAATGGCAGGATATAAGATCAACATACAAAAATCAGTTGGATTCCTCTATACCAAAAACAACAATGTTGAAAAGAATATTACAAAAGCAATAGCATTTATAATAGCAACACAAAGGATGAAATATCTAGGAATAAATGTAACCAGAGGAAAAAAAGTACTTATACAAAGAAAACTACAAAACACTACTACAGGAAACCAAAAGAGACTTAAAAAATGGAAAAATGTACAATGCTCCTGAATAGGAAGACTTAACATTGTGAAACAATACTGGCCAAAGCAATTTACACATATAATGCAATCCCAATCCAGATTCCAACGACATTCTTCAAAGAGATGGAAAAAAAATTACAAACTCTATATGGAAAGGAAAAAGACCCAGGATAAGCAAAGCACTGCTTAAGAAGAAAATAAGGTTGGAAACCTCTGGTGCACAACACCTTTTTAAAGTGCTGACAAACGAAGATGTCAGCTTGAGGAATAAATTCCACCTGTTCCAAGCCATGATATTTTCAATAACCTCATATGCATGTGAAAGCTGGATACTGAATAAAGAAGACTGTAGCAAAATTGATGGTTTTGTGTTATGGATTTAGAGGAGATAATGAAAGTGCCATGGATTGCAAAAGAACACATAGATCAGTGTTGGAAGAAGTGCAGCCAGAGTGCTCCTTGGAGGCCAGGATGGCCAAACTTTGTCTCTCATACTCCAGATATATTGTCAGGAGGGACCAGTGGCTGGAGTATATCATGTTTGTTATTTTAATGTTTTCAGTGACTAAATATTCAGAAGCAGTTCACCACTCCTTCTTCTTAATCGCCATTTTGAATCTGACAACCACCTGGTTTACTATGCTGGGAATGACAAGTTGAAGAGGAATGGTATTACATTAATATTCAAAAAGAACATATCCAGAACAGTCATGG
>NW_006408856.1:2379557-2385708 GCF_000296735.1 Chrysochloris asiatica | reverse complement strand
GTTCCGACTCGATGGCACCTGACAACAACAACAACAACAATCAATTTCTTCAATCTGAAATTGATCAAACATGCAATCAAGATGTATTGATCATTAATGGTGAATGGAATGCAAATGTTGGGAGCAAAGAGGAAGGATCAGTAGTTGGAAAATATGGTCTTGGTAATTTGAAGTGATGCTGGAGATCGCATGATAGAATTCTTCAAAACCAATAATTTGTTCATTTCAAATACCTTCTTTAGACAGTATAAAAGAAGACTACACACATGGACCTCACTAGATGAAATACATAGAAATCAAACTAACTATATCTGTGGAAAGATCAATGGCAAAAGCTCTATATCATCAGTCAAAATAAAGTCAGGGGCAGATTTTGGAACAGACAAAAAGTTGTTCATATGCAAAATCAAACTGAAGCTGAAGAAAATGAAAACAAGTGTACGAGAGTCAAAATATATCCTTGAGTATATGCTACCTGAATTTAGAGATCAACTGAAGAATAGATTTGAAATGTTAAACACTAAAGAACAAAGACCAGAAAAGTTGTGGCATAATATAAAGAACATCATAGAGGAAGAAAGCAAAAAGTCCTTAAGAAGACAAGAAAGAAAGAAAAAATCAAAATGAATGTCAGAAGAGACTGAAGCTTGCTCTCCAGCACAGAGATATTAAAGCAAATGGAAGAAATGAGGAGGTACAAGAATTAAACATAAAATTTCAAAGATCAGCTTCAGAAAATAAAATCAAATATTACAACAAAATGTTCAAACACCTGGAGTCAGCCAACAAAAAAGAAAGAACAAGCTCAGCAATTCTCAAACTGTGGGAACTGAAGAAAAAATTCAAGTCTCAACTTTCAGTATTGAAGGATTATCTGGGCAAATTATTGAATGATCCAGAAAACATCAAGAAAAGATGCAAGGAATACGCAGAGTCACTGTACCAAAAGTAATTGGTTGATATTCAACCATTTCAAGAGGTAGTATATGATCAAGTGCCAATGATACTGAAGGAGGAAGTCCAAGTTGCATTGAAGAAATTGGCAAAGAGCAAGACACCAGGAACTGATGGAATAAAAATAGAAATATTTCAAGAAAGTGAGGTGGCACGTGAGGCACTCACTCATCTCTGCCAAGAAACTTGGAAGACAACTATATGCTTGACTGTTTGGAAGAGATCAATATTTGTACCCATTCCAAAGAGAGGTGATCCAATGGAATGTGGAATTCATCAGACAGTATCTTTGATATCCCATGCCAGTAAAGTTTTACTAAAGGTTATATTGAAATGGCTGTAAACATATATTGACAGAGACCTTCCAGAGGTTCAAGCTGAATTTAGAGGATGCTGTGGAATGAGAGATATCATTGCTGATGTCCAGTAGATCTTGGCTGAAAGCAGAGAATATCAGAAAATATTTACCTGTGTTTCATTGATTATGCAAAGGCTTTCGATTGTGTGAATCATCACAAGCTATGGACAACATTGTGAAGTATGAGTATTCCGGAACACTTAATTGTGTTCATGAAGAATCTGTACATGGACCAAGTGGCAGTTGTTTGAACAGAACACTGAATGGCTTAAAATTAAGAAAGGTGTGCGACAGGGTTGTATTATTTCACCGTACTTATTTAACCTGTATGCTGAGCAAATAATCTGAGAAGCTGGGTTTTATGAAGAAAAATGTGGTATCAGGATTGGGGAAAGACTCATTAACAACCTTCAATGTATGTATGATACAACCTTGCTTGCTGGAAGTGAACAGGACTTAAAATATTTACTAATGAAGATCAAAGAGTACAGCCTTTGGTATGGATTGCATCTCAATGTCAAGTAAACAAAAATCCTCATCACTGGACCAATACACAACTTTCTTGTGAATCGAAAAAAAGATTGAAGTTGTCAAGGACTTCTTTCTTCTTGCATCAATTATCAGCACTCATAGAAGCAGTTAAGAAACCAAATGACATATTGCATTATGCAAATCTGCTACACAAGACCTTTGTAAAGTATTGAAGAGCAAAGATATCAGCTGAGGACTAAGGTGCCCCTAACCCAAGCTATGTTTTTTTCAATAACTTCATATGTATGTGAAAACTGGATAAGGAGAACTGTAGAAGAATTGATGCCTTTGAGTTATGGTGTTGGAGGAGAATATTGAATGTGCCATGGTCTGCCAAAAGAACAAATAGATTTGTGTTGGAAGAAGTGCAGCCAGAGTGCTTCTTGGAGGTCAGGTTGGGCAAAGTTCGTTTCTCATACTTCCGACATATTTTCAGAAGGTACCAGTCGCTTGAGAAGGATACCACGTTTGGTAAGGTGAAGGGTCAGAGAAGAAGAGTAAGACACCAGCAAGATGGATTGGCAAGAGACAGCATCAATGGGTTGAGCATGGCAATATTTGTGAGGTTGACCTAGGATCAGGCAGTGTTTCATTCTGTTGTGCATAGGGTCGCTATGAGTCAGTACTGATTCAGTGGCACCTAACAACAACAACAAATGTTTTTTGGAAGAATGTTTACACAAACTTTAATATCATTATTGTGTTTGCATATTGATTCCCTTGTTCATATTCATTTGCAGCCAGACCAACTTTATAACTAGATAGATATTATATTTCTAATGCATTGTAGTCATGGTGTGGCTGTGTAGGATAAAGTACTGGACCACAAGGTCTGTTTGAACTGCAAGGTTGTTGGTTCAAACCCAACAGTTTCACCTTGGAAGCCTTGTGCAAGGTCGTTTTGAGTCAGAAGTGACTTGGTGTCACTTTACAGCAACAACAAAACATAGATTTATGTATTATTCATTCATGTAGAGAAAATAGTAGATTGTGTGAGTGGTTTATTGATTTTTGCTATCGTCTACTTTATGTAAAGCTTTGCTCTTTTTCTGTATAATCTGCCTAAATAGCTTTGTCAGAATGATTTTTGGTATTTTACATTCACCTGTTATGTCTTTGTTTATTTAAGAATATAAATTAAAACTCTTAACTGTTTAAAGAGTTAAGGTTATTTGTAATCAAGTTTCCTTCTATGCTTATTTTTTAGATTTTTTACTGAGATTTTTAATGAAAAGTTATTGTTTCTCAAGCACATGTGATCCTGTATCAATTGAATTTTTAAATATATGACAAGGTGTTGGTATTTGCTTCTAAATTTATACTCTTAAATGTATTAAAAAATAAAAAATAAAAAAAAGACTTTAAAGACTTATTTTGTACCTAATGCTGTTTTTGAGATTTCTCAAAGATCTCTGGAGAACTACATAATTTGTTCATTAACTTTAAAAGAGAAAAGTGCTAAAACTATTTAGGTTAATTTGATGTTAATTTGATGTTAATACTGATAGGATATATGGGAAGAGTTGTCAACTCAGAAGACATTTTCAGTCTTCCATAGGTTAAATTTATGTAGGTATTATGGTTTAAAGGAGCCCTGGTACAACAGTTGTTAGGCTCTTGGCTGCTAACCAAAGGTCAAAACCCACCAGGGATTCCATGGGAGAAAAATGTGCCATTCTGCTTCCATAAAGACTGGTTGTTAGGTGCCTTGGAGTCTTTTCCAACTCACACACCCTGTGTACAACAGAATGAAACACTAAATAATCTGGCACCATCCTCAGAATCATTGCTATGTTTTAGTTTGTTGAGCCAGTATTTACATATAAGCAATTCATGGGCTGTTCCACAGGCGTCCCCTGGCCTTATTGTGGCTGATAATATGGAGCTTTCCTACCATCTCTTCACACAGATGGAATAAATTTGACTCCTGGGGTTTCCATTTGGTGAAATCCATGTATGTAACTGCCTTTGCTGTTGTTTTAAAGAGGTATTTTCAATGCACCTAGTCTGTTCTTGAAATAATCTCTAAATTCAAGTGAAATATACTCAAAGTCATTTTGCTTTTCATGAACCTCTCTCAATTTTCTTCAGCTTCACCCTGAAGTTGCATATGAATAATTGATTGTCTATTCCATAGTCTATCCTGGGGGTTGTTTCATTCTGATGATACCGAGATTCTCTAGCATCTCTTCCAACAGATATCAATGTGATTTTATGTATTTAATCTGTGAGGTCAATATTTTAAAAAGGCATTTACAATGAGTAAGGCACTCGTCTATACTTTTCAACTAGTGATATTTCCTCTTTTTTAAAAGTTTGAATTTCAGTAACCAATAATTTTAAATACACTTTGAATTAATGTTTGATCAATATCAGATTGAAAAAGTTGGTTGAATTCTTCAATTTTATCATCACTGACTTGAGTGGTTGGTATATAAATTTGAATTATAGTAATATTAGCTCATCTTTATGTGTATGGATATTTTTAAACCACCATTATGCTTCATGATTGATACAAAAACACTCTTTCTAACAATGAAAGCAATGCCTGTTCCTACTATAGTAAACCATATGATTGTTCTATTCACGATGGCCAATATAAGTCCATTGCAGCTCATTAATAGTAATTGGAGTCCTGGTGTGGTGCTGTGAGATAAGCACTGGATAGTTAATTTCAAGGTCAATGATTCAAAACCACCCATCCTCCTCAAAAATCTTATACTGGCAGATATTACTCAGAACTGATTTGATGACACTTATATATCAACAGTAATGCTTAGTATATAAATCTTTATATGTTCTATTTCATTTTTGACAACTTCCAATTTTCCTAGATTCATACTTTGTACATTCCACACTCCAATTATTAATGAATGTTTACATCTGTTTCTTCTCATTTTGAGTTTTGCCCAACCATAAATGAAGGTCACAACAGCTTTGTCCCCTTAGTGTCATTAGGTCAACTTGAATTTGAGATGGCTGTACACTTTTGAGTGCATTCCAATCTGAGGTTAAGCTCATCTTCTGACACTATATCAGACAATGTTCTGTTACTATTCATAAGGTTTTCAGTGATAATCCTTCAAAGGTGGTCTGCCTCTCCTTCTTGTTAGTCTATCTTAGTCTGGAAGCTCTGCTGAAATCTGTGAACCACTGGTGAACTTGCAGGACTTTAAAATACCACTGACTTAGCTTCCAGCATGATGGCGACCTACAAGACACCACTAAACAAACCAACAGATCAGTGATGGTAAACTCTATATGTATTTCAAAAGTGAATAGGCTTAAAATGAACTAATATGAGCTAATTAACATAACAAAGAACACACTTACCAATTGGGATTACCTTCAGGGGTATAGGGATTAGGAGAATGATGATTCAAACTCACCAGCCAGTCCCCAGAAACTATATAAAGAGTCAGTATGAACAAGAACTCTGTGGCACTTAACAACAAAATTAAATGTCAATACTTCCTTGGTTCTACAGTTATTTGTATAAGTCCATTAAGAATCTGTTTCCTGTTTACCAGAGAACAATCGTTAACCATTATGTGTTTTAAATAGCTGATTATCACATCAGGTCTTTCCTGAAATGTATTTTAGAATGATACATATTTTATAGATATGACTTGACAAGCTTAAGAAAATAAAGTTGATTTTATGCTGTAAATAATTAGAAAGCTCTCCCAGGAAAACTGGTCTGATACCTAGCTTACAGGATACAGACTTATAATACTGATAACCACTTAGTAGTTCAGCCACCATAGAATATATTTTTGGAATATGAATAAGCAAATAATGAACAGATGCTAAAGGCTACATCTCATGAATAAGTTTCTTGGACTTGACTTTTTAGGCTCAAGATAGCAAAAAAATAGTGTTTTAAAGTCTACACTAAGATTCCCCAAGAAAGCTTCCAACAAAATAATTTTCAGCAGACTTATAAAGTAGAATGGCGTCCTGGTGTGGAGCACTGGACCACAAGGTTGGTTTGGGCGGCAAGACAGGAGGTGTATATGAGATTCCTGTTCTTTATTTTTTTATTGTCTTCTTTTGACATGAAGACTTTTAAAGCATAATGGTTTTATGAGAACTTGAGAAAATTAGAGTCACAATGTCTATATTGTCTATATTAACATGACATCTTAAAAAGGACCAGTTAATATAGACAATAGGAGTCCTGGTGTGGCACTGTGCGTTAATGCATCAGACTGCAAAGTCATGTGAACTGCAGCGTCAGTGGTTCAAACTCACCAGCTGCTTCTTGGAAAACCTATGGAAGGTCGCTATGGGTCAGAACTGACTTGA
>NW_006408856.1:2378510-2378997 GCF_000296735.1 Chrysochloris asiatica | reverse complement strand
CATCAAAACAAGAGGGTAAAATAATAAAGACAATGACAATTTCATATATGTTTCTTTTCAAGGAATCCTTTATTAGGTCACTTGGTATGTGAATAGAGACTATATTGAATTGGATAATCATATGGTATGCTATGATAGAAATAACAGATTGAAAAGGAATGGCATTACATTCATCATCAAAAAGAATATTTCAAAATTATATTGAAGTACAATACTCAGTGAAATAATAATATCTATATGACTGCAAGGAAAATCAGTTAATACTATTATTATTCAAATTCATCAAATAGACACTAATATCAAAGATAAAGATGTTTCATTGGGAATACCTTTTTTAAATAGCATAAATGATAAATATTACAATGGATCCTGCTACGTAGAATATACCAGAATCAAAATGACATCTGGTAAAGAAAGAATGGAGAAGCTCTGTATCATCAATCAGAACATGTGCAGGGGGCAACCATGGAAGCCATCAGTAATAATT
>NW_006408856.1:2371831-2374460 GCF_000296735.1 Chrysochloris asiatica | reverse complement strand
GCAGATGTAGTCAATTTGATTTCTATGTTTTCCATTAGGTGAGGTCCATATGTATAGTCATCTGTTAGGCTGTCAAAGGAAGGTATTTGAAATGAATAAATCATTGGTTTTGCACAATTCTATCATGCGTTCTCCAGCATCATTTCTATCACCAAGGTTGTATTTTCCAACTACTGATCTTTCCTCTTTGCTCCCATCCTTTGCATTCCAATCACCAGTAATAATCAATACATCTTGATTGCATGTTTGATCAATTTCAGATTGAAGAAATTGGTAGAATTCTTCTATTCCATCCTCACTGGATTTAGTGATTAGTGCATAAAGTTGAATAATAGTGGTATTAACTGGGCTTCCCTGTAGACGCATGGATATTATACTATCACAGACAGCATTGTACCTCATGACTGATCTGGATGTGTTCTTTTTGGTGATGAATGCAACACCATTCATCTTCAATTTGTTATTCCCAGCATTGTAAACCATGTAATTGCCAGATTCAAAATTGCCAATGCCAGTCCATTTCAGCTCACTAATATCTAAGATATCGATGTTTATGCGTTCCATTGCATTTTCTGACAACTTCCAATTTTCTTAGATTCATACTTCGTACATTCCATGTTCTGATTTTCAGTGAATGTTACAGCTGTTTCTCTTCATTTTGAGTTGTGCCCCATCAGCAAATGAATGTCCTGCGGGCTTTTCTCACATAAGCTTTATTCCTTTCATGTTATCACTGTCAACTCTACTTTAAGGAGGCAGCTCTTCCCCAGTTGCATTTTGACTGCCTTCCAACCTGAGGGACTCATTTTCAGGCACTATATCTGATAGTGTTTTTCTGTTATTCATGAGATTTTCAGTAACTAAAGATTCGGAAGTAGTTTGTCACTCTTTCTTCCAAATCTGTCTTTGTTTGGAAGCTCATCTGAAACCTGTCCACCATGAGTGACCCTGCTGGTTATTTAAAATACCGGTGGTAAAGCTGTCAAAATCACAGCAACTCTCAAACCACCGCAGTACGACAAACTGACAGACAAGTGTTGGCCATTGCATTAGATTGTTAAAAAAACGAAATAGCATGGAGGGTTATCCTTATAGATATATTGATACTTTTGAAAAAATGTATTGTTGTTATAACTAAATAAAGCAATATTTTTATTAAAAACATTAATTTCTGCTGAAACACTGCTCAAAATTTTATAGATAGTCATTTTGGTTTCACATTTTTTGCAATGTCAACTTGTGCAAACTGTATCCTAACATTCCCTAATTACAGCACTAAATTTTTTGGTCAAATATTGAATGACTTAGATATTTTTAGAAAGCATCAAAAGAAGATTGTAGAAAAAAATAGAATGACTGTACCAAAAAGAACCTGTCAACATTCAAACAAATCTAATGCTACTGAAGGAGGTAGTCAAAACTGTAATGAAGCCATTAATGAAAAACAAGTCTCTAAGAGTTGACAGGATACTAATTGAGATGTTTTAAAAAACAGATGCAAAGTTGAGAGCACTCATTTGTCCATGCCAAGAAAACTGGTCCAAGAGAATGTGGAAATGATCTAATAGTATCATTATTACCATATATAAGTAGAATCTTTCTGAATATATTTTAAAAATGAATACAACATTATATCCACAAGAATCTGGGAAGCATTCAAATAAGATTCAAAGCTGGACATGGAACAAGAAATATAATTGCTGATATCAGATGGATCTTGGCTGAAAGCAGACAGTACCAAAAATATGGCTAAACGCATTTTATAGACTAGTGCAAATGCATTTCTTTGTATGGTTCATAACAGATAATGAATAATATTGTAAAGAATGGGAATTCCAGACCACTCAACTATGTTTACAGTCCTGGTGTATCTCCGTAGTTTAAGGGGTCACTGTAATCACAAGGCCAGTAGTTCAACCCACCAAACACTCCTCAGAAACCCTACACAGGGTTGCTAACAGTTAGAACTGACTCATTGCCACCTTTTCATAGTTATTCACTCTGTATGCTGAACAAATAATCTGAGAAGCTGGATTACACTAGGAAAAATGAGACATCAGAATTGGAGGAAGTCTCATTGACAACCTGTAATTTGCAATGACACAACTTACTTTTCTGAAAGCTAAGGATTTGAAACATTCACTACTATTGATTAAAGACTGCAACCTGCTGTATGGATTAAAACTCATAATAATGAAAACAAATATTCTTACAACTTGACCAATAAGTAACATGATAATAAATGGAGAAAATATTGAAGTTGTCAAGGATTCCATTTTATTTGGATCCACAATCATTGTCCATGGAAGCAGCAGTCAAGAAATAAGATGTGTAGCATTGGCCAGCTGTGTTGCAAGCGAGATTTTTAAAGTGTGAAAAAGTAGAGAAGTTCCTTTCTGAACTAAAGAGCAACTGACCCAAGTCATTGTATTTTCAATAATCTCATACCCAGGTGAAAGTTGCAAATTTATTAAAGATGACTGAAGAAGAATTGATGCCTTTTAATTATAGTATTGGAGAAGAATATTAAAATAACCATGGACTTCAAAAACAAACAGATCTGTGTTTAAAGAATTACAGACAGAATGTTCCTTAGAAACCAGGATGGTGAGACTTTGTCTTTCATACT
>NW_006408856.1:2367811-2371731 GCF_000296735.1 Chrysochloris asiatica | reverse complement strand
TAAAATAGGAAAAGCCCCAACCAGATGGATTAAAAGCAACAATAATTTTGAGATGGTGTGGGACCCAATATAATTTCACTCTATTTTGCATTGGGTTGTTTTGAGTTGGGACCAACTCAACAGCACCTAACAAAAATAACAGCAACAAATCCATATTATAATGATGTTCTTATTGCCTTCTTTCATACATTACAGTATTAATATTGTCCAAAACACTGATTAGTCTCTGTCCCTCCTCATTTCTTTTTTTCTGAGAATTCCTCTAGTATAGTTGAGATTAAGCTACTCTAATGACTTTTCACAGCAAAAGAAAAATAGAAAAATTCTATCAAGTGACAATACTCAGTTAACAATAAAGTTTCTTCAAACTATTTGCATTTATATTCTACTTTATATGCAGACTTAAAATTCTTATTCATTTTTTAACACCACATATACAATCGAAAATCAGTAAAGGGCAAGAATGGAAGGCAGAAATGATCAGTTTGAATGTAAAAATAAATATTTTTACCTATAGGAAGTCATCCTATTTCTTGCTTGAGAGAATTGAATACACTGTAATAGAATGCAATCTTTAAAAGCATAATGGCACAGAGACATCCAGGAATACAATGTACAAATTCTGACATTGACAAATTGTCCAAGAGTCAATGGAATATAAATGGGATTGACAAACTTTCCAATTTCACTGACATTTAGGTACTTTAAAAATCAAATAGCTCAAAAAATTTAATGCTATACTATTCAAGACTCTTAAAGTCAGCTTGAAAAGTCTGAAAACATAATATTGCACTGTGTTATTATATAACGTTATCAAGAAAGAGTCTAACATAAATCCAACCTTAAAATAAACCTCTAAGAAAGAAGAAAAATGTTTTAGCAAGGAAGACAAAGCTGCATTTCCCATTTCCCCAAGAAGAAACACAGCCATAGGCAATGGGAAATCTGAGAGCAACCGCACCTACAAGTGTATTTGTAAATATCACTATTGTTTTATTTCTCCAGTTTCTCTCTGTGTCTCTTGGAAACGTCTGTACCCTCTTCTATGTGCCTGGTTCTTATCTGTTTTCTCTATTATCTTTCTTAATACATTATCTATTCCTTTATATATTATCAATTAATTATCATATTTGTCTTCCTCACTCTCAACTGAATTCCTTTTATGAGAAAATCATACTTATTATTAATTTTTTACCCCTAATGACTTCTTCTTCTCCTTGAGCATTGGTTTTGGAACCAAGTAAAATTACATATTTGACAATTTCAGTACTTTCTTAATTTATCATGTTCAGTGGTATACTAGTGAGGATATTTGTTTTCTTTATGTTGATGAATAATCTATGCTAATGAGGTAGGATTTGATCTTCTGCACTAAGTGTTTCAAGTCTTTTTTTTTAGGAAGATAATTGCATCATCCACACATTACAAGTTGTTGATGAATCTTCCTCCAATTGAGGCTGCAATTTTCTTTATATAGTCCTTGTTTTCAGACAATTTGATAAGCATATAGATGGAATGAAGTAAGGTGAAAGATTACAACCCAACACACAGCTTTCCTGATTTAAAATCACACAGTATCTACTTGTTCTGTTCTAAAAGCTACCTCTTTGTCTATGTACATGTTCCACATGAGCACAATTAGTGTGTTTGTATTCCTATTCTTATCAATGTTATCTAAACTTTGTTGTAATTCACACATTGAGTGTCTTTGCATAGTCAATAAAACACAGGTAGACAACTTTCTAATATCCTCTATTTCAAGATTCGTCTTTCATCAGCAATGATATTCCTTGTTCTATATCCTTTTCTAAGTCTGACTTGAATTTCTGTCAGTTCCCATTAATATACTTCAGAAACCATTTTGGAATTTTTATTATGTCTTAAGAATCTAGTTCTCCTATAACAAAATACCACAAGTGATTGGCTATAATAAATAGAAAAATATTTTATCAGTTTAGGAGACCAGAAGCTCATATTCATAAGAGAGACACTAAAGGGAGACTTTGTTTCTCCATTGACTTTGGATGAAGATTTTTGTCTCTTTTCAACATCTGTGGACCCAATGATTCTTGAAGATTTACATATGTCTTTGTCTAAGTCTTACCCTGGGTCTAGGAAGTCTTTAGAGCAAGTAATCTGTGTCCAAAGAACACATTCTACTCCTGATTCTTCTTTCTTGGTGGTATTCAGGACCCACCTTCTTTCATCACATCTTACTTCTTTAATTTCTCATAAGATAAAGAACAATGTAAGGTACAACTTAAGGAAAATTCCCTTGCATAGGATATGTTGTATGACAAGAGTTAGGGTGTTAAGAAAGACATCTATGAAACCAGCAAATATTTAAAGAAATGTTCACAATCATTAACCATTATAAAGATATGACTCCAAACAACAATGAGTTATCAATTCACACCAACATTAAGAGTGAAGTCCAAAGAAACAGAAAACAACAGTTGTTGATGAGGCTGTGGAGAGACTGGTACTTTAAACTACTTCAACCACTGTAGAAAATAGAAGGGACTTCCTTAAAAAGTTTGAAATAGATATACTTTAAGACCCAGCCATCCCTCTAAATGGTATCTAGCCACAGAAATACAAGCCAGGACACAGATAGAAACATACACACAGACTTTCATCCCAGGAATATTTACAATAGCAAAAAGAAGGAGACACCCTAAGTGTCCAGCAATGGAAGATTGGATAAATAAATATTTGCACATGTGCACAACAGAATACTATGCAACACTGAAGAATAACAATGAATCTGCAAAACATCTAATAACTTGGATGAATCTGGAGCACATTATGCTGAGTGAAATTAGTCAATCACAACAGGATATATGTTGTATGAGACCATTATTGAAAAACCTTAAGGAAAGGTTTCCAGATTAAAAGAAGCATTCTTTGATGGTTACCAGGTGTGAGATTGAGGGGAGAGTAATTCACTGGTCCAGGGAAGACACATGTTACCTTCAGTTATGGAAAGAAAATATAGAAGGGAAGAGAGGGTAGCAGAAGAATTATGAAGATAGGTGAACGTACGGACTAACTTGGAAAGATATGAATAATGATATGTACACAAGACAGAAGAAACTGTGTTCTGTGCCTGGATAAATAGGTGGAGACACAGAAAGAATGAGTAAGGGATAAGGGAGGAAGAGTGGGATATATATATGTAGATATAGATATAGATATAGATATAGATATAGGTATAGGTATAGGTATAGGTATAGGTATAGGTATATGTATATATATATATATTTGTTGTTGTTGTGATGTGCCGTGGAGTTGGTTCTGACTCATAGCGACCCTGTACAGGGTTTCCAAGGCTGTAAATCTTTACTGGAGCAGAAAGCCTCACCTTTCTTTTGCAGAAAAACTGGTAGTTTCAAACTTCTAACCATGAGATTAGCATCCTGTTTGTAAGCACTATGCTACCAGAACAGCCTTCTGTGGTGCAGTACAAGAGCTGGTCCTGAACTGTTTTTTAATAGAGAAAAGGCCAGAACAAAGAGTATGGACAGGGAGAGTTTAAAAACAAAACAGGCCAAATATTACATTAAATTGTGAGGTATAGCATAAAAACTAACAGTGGAATCTTGAAATTTATCAGACGCCCTTGAAGGCAAGAAGCTGAAAGAGGACATTAAACACATACTCATACTAGGACACAGACTTTATTTGATTTTATTTTCCTTCTCTCTCTCCACTCCTCTTTCTGCAATATAGACTACAGTATCCAATTTAGTTTTTTTTTTTATTATTGTTGTAGCTTTTTGTTGTTTTTTGTTGTTCTTGTTGTTTCTGTTTTTTTGCTGTTGTTGTTTTGCAGTTTTATGCTCCCCTATTTTACCTTTCTTCACAGAACCCAGCTTCTCTTATTATTTGCTCAGCATATAGACTGAATAAGTATGGTG
>NW_006408856.1:2367145-2367711 GCF_000296735.1 Chrysochloris asiatica | reverse complement strand
GAGTTGGTTCTGACTCATAGCGACCCTGTACAGGGTTTCCAAGGCTGTAAATCTTTACTGGAGCAGAAAGCCTCACCTTTCTCTTGAAGAAAAACAGGTAGTTTCAAACTTCTAACCATGAGATTAGCAGCCTGTTTGTAAGCACTGTGCTACCAGAACAGCCTTCTGTGGTGCAGTACAAGAGCTGGTCCTGAACTGTTTTTTAATAGGGAAAAGGCCAGAACAAAGAGTATGGAGAGGGAGAGTTTAAAAACAAAACAGGCCAAATATTACATTAAATTGTGAGGTATAGCATAAAAACTAACAGTGGCATCTTGAAATTTATCAGATGGCCTTGAAGGCAAGAAGCTGAAAGAGGACATTAAACACATACTCATACTAGGACACAGACTTTATTTGACTTTATTTTCTTTCTCTCTCTCCTCTCCTCTTTCTGCAATTATAGACTACAGTATCCAATTTGGTTTTTTTTATTATTGTTGTAGCTTTTTGTTGTTTTTTTTGTTGTTGTTTCTGTTTTTTTGCTGTTGCTGTTTTGCAGTTTTATGCTCCCCTATTTTACCTTT
>NW_006408856.1:2363699-2364824 GCF_000296735.1 Chrysochloris asiatica | reverse complement strand
TATCAAGCAGTATTTCAGTTGTGCATAGTGTCGCTATGACTTGGTACTGACTCAGTCGCACCTTAATACATAACACAGTGACTAACATGTATTAGTCCTTAACTTAAAATATAATAAATGTGATGAAACTTTACAGTTCTTTATATCTCACTATCTGACTTAGTTACTGATATCCAAAGAATAGCGATTACATGAAAAACTGCCTCTATAGAACTTAAGAGGACTGCAATGATTCTATAGGATAAACAATGAACTGCAAACTACAGGGTCAGTGGTTCAAGTCAACCTGCCGATCCATGGAAGAAAGATGAACTTTTTTCTCTCAGAAAGAATTATAGCTTGGAAACACTATCAGGGCCACTCTGAGTCAGACCATCACTATGCCATTTAAAAACAACTATATGGGACTTAAATACACAATCACATGATGAGATAGCATTAGTTTTCTAAAAAAAAAAAACAATATTTTAATTCATATATTAATTGATGAATGAATTCTAATTTAATAAAACAGAAGTAAATTAATTCCAAAATCATTAATAGATGAAAACATTTATACCCAGCAGGTAGCTAAGATATATTTTACTTGACTAGAAAATTTCATGAAAATATTGCTTCTCAAGTTTTTCATATATTATTTTTATTAAGTAGATGATTAAAGTTATATAAAAAAAAGTTTTGTGTATATAAAAATAAATTAAAACTCTCCTATTATGTTAGAAATTAGTTTTACTATGGACTGCAAAAGAACAAACAGATCTGTGTTGGAAGACACACAGCTCGAGTGTTCCTTGGAGTGTGGCGCTTCATGGCAGATTAGTAAGAAAGACAGTGCAGACCACTAGTAATGATAATACAGAATATCGGATGAAACAGTTTCAAAGTTTGGTCCTGGAGCGCTGAACTCCATATAAACAAATATTTAGAAGGATTGAAGGCTTACTGTGAATGGGATTTGAAACAGAAACAAGGTAAGTGGTGCTTTCTGATTTTCAGTGACCAGTGAAACCTGGTGCAGCCATTTTGAGAGGGATGGAACAGATCAAGACAGTATTCCCATCTCAGAGATCTAACCAAACATCAGAAATAAAGGTATGAACTTTTTTGTTTTGTTTTGTTTTGTTT
>NW_006408856.1:2360574-2361394 GCF_000296735.1 Chrysochloris asiatica | reverse complement strand
TCCTATACAAATTCAAACTGAAGCTGAAGAACATGAAAGCAAGTCCAAGAGAGCCAAAATATATCCTTGAATGTATCCCACCTGAATTTAGAGATCATTTGTAAAACAGATTTGATAACTTAAACACTAAACACCGAAGGCCATAAGAGTTGTGGGATGACATCAAGAACATCATACATGAAGAAAGCAAAAAGTCATTGAGAAGACAAGAAAGAAGGAGAAGGTCAAAATGGATGTCAGAAGAGACTCTGAAACTTGCTCTCCAGTGTAGAGATTCTAAAGCATATAGAAGAAATGAGGGGGTCCAAGAGCTGAAAAGAAAATTTCAAAGATGAGCTCGCGAAGATAAAGCCTAACATTACAACAAACTATACAAAGATCTCTAATCATAATTCCCAAAAAGAAGAACACATTTAGCATTTCTCAAGCTGGGGGAACTGAAGAAAAAATTTAAGCCTCAACTTTCGTTATTGAAAGAGTCTCTGGGAAAATTATAGAATGATGCAGAAAGTATCAAGAGAAGATGGAAGGAATACGCAGAGTCGCTGAACCAAAAGTACAAGGTTAATTTTCAACCTTTTCAAAAGGTAGCATATGATCAAGAGCCAATGATACTGAAGGAGGAAGTCCAAGATGCATTGAAGGAATTTGCAAAGAACAAAGCACCAGGAATTGATAGAATACAAACTGAAATCTTTCAAGAAAGTGAGAAGCACAGGAGGCACTCACTCATCTTTGCCAAGATATTTGGAAGACAACTATCTGGTCAACTGATTGGAAGAGATTCATATCTGTGCCCATTCCAAAGAGAGGTGACCAA
>NW_006408856.1:2357359-2358305 GCF_000296735.1 Chrysochloris asiatica | reverse complement strand
TGGCACTTAACAACAACAACAACATACATTATTATGATCCTGGAGGCTATGACATTTTAAATACCAGCAGGTTTACCTACAATTGACAAGTTTCAGAGGTACTTATAGAATGCAAAATACTATGAGGAAATATCTGATTATCTACTTCCCAAAATAAGGTAATTAAAAACTTAGAAATCACAGAAGACCATTGTATGACTTAATTATTTTGGATATGTCATCTGAAGGTATCAATTGCTCCTGAAGGACATCATGTTTAGCTAAGTAGAAGGCCAACATGTCCTGAGAGTACTTAAATTAGATGAAATTGTACAGTCTTCATAACAAAGAACTTGGAAATGCTAGACACTGTTTGGATGATGCAGAACCAAGTAGCATTTCCTTCTGTTGTACATGTGTCAATGATAATTAACAATAATGTATAATACAAAATATAGTATTCAGTATTTCATATAGATACTTAATTATAATGTATACAATATACATATACATTATTATCGTTGGTATGTGCTGTTTAGTTGCTTCCAACTCTTACCGAACTTGAAGTGAACTGCTGAACTTATGGTTAGCAGTGAACTCCTGACCTTATGGGTAGCAGTCCAGTCCTTCTCTACAACACCACAAGAGGATGCCAAAGAAATTGGAAGAATTCTTCAGTTTTGTTATCACTGACTTTAAAGATTGATGCCTACATTTGCGCTGTATTAACTGATCTTATTTGCTGTTCTTGTTACATGTCATCGAGTAGGTTCCAAATCAGAATAACTAAATACATGTGTCTGAGGAGCAGCTGCTGAGTTTGAACCACTGATCTTAGGGTTAGCAGTCCAGTCCTTGTCCAACAGTTCCACATTAGGACTCCAGTCTTCTTTGATGTTAACTGTTGTTAGGTGCAATCAAGTTGGCAATGACTCATAGTGGCCCTATGTACAACAGAAAAAAAAAA
>NW_006408856.1:2355349-2356797 GCF_000296735.1 Chrysochloris asiatica | reverse complement strand
CTGCTTATTCCATAAGTGTTGATGGTAGATCTGAGCAAAATGAAGTCCTTGACAACTTCAGTCTTTTCTTCATCTATCTTGATGCTATTTACTGGTCCAGTGGTGAGGATTTTTGTTGTATTTACTTTGAGGTGCAATCCAAACTGAAGTTGTGGTCTTTGATACTTATCATTAAGTTTTTTAAGTCTTCTTAGTTTTCACCAAACAACATTGCATCATCTGCATAATGTAGATGTTTTATGAGTCTCCCTCTAATCTTGATGCTACGTTTTCCTTCATGTAATCTAGCTTCTCAGATTATTGGGTCAGCGTACAGAATAAATAAGTATGATGAAAGAATACATCTCTAGAGCACACCTCTCGTGATTTTAAACCATTCAGTCTTCCCTTGTGTTGTTGGAACCACTGCCTCTTGCTCTATTTACAGGTTCCTTGTGAGCACAGTTAATTATTACAGAATATATTTTCTCTGCAATGTTGTCCATTGCTCTTCATGATAAATGCAATTAAAAGTCTTTAGTTTGTATAGGTATTAATACAGTTTTGAGTCGCTGATCTATACTCCCAACCTTTTTTTTTGTTTTTAATTAATGAAAAATATAATTTATTTATTTGTTTTCTTCCATCTTAGGACACTAACATAGCTTCATATATATTTTCTTCATGTTGAGTTTTCATAACATTTTGTTCTGAGTATATGATGCTACTCTAAGCATTCTGATTAAAGTGGGATAGATAACTACTAATGTTTATTTTTTCTCTGCACTTGGACTTCTGAAAAGGTCACCACCAACACTGGGCAGAACTTTGCCATATGTATAAATACTGATATGCCTGTGACACTGAGACTAATTTGGACTTTTATATTTTTCATCAAATTATGTATGCCATCAATGTTTATGCATTTTTTAAAGCTTTTTCTGCAAATTGTGTGATAGTTTATATGGGGAACATCAGATTTGGATTCATCATATCATATTTTGTTTTAGTACAATGATAATAATCCCCTCCATACATCATCACTTAATAGTATTTGTTTCTATTCTCTCTATTTTTGCTTTGTTTTTTGCTGTACACAAAAGTGATCAGTAACATATAATCATTTAAACAACCCAAGAGAACATTCCGAAAGCCAGCATCCTGGATGCCAGCACACAGCCTTTCTCTTCCCATGAATCTAAAGTCCTCAGCTACTCTGTGTCTCCATGTCATCACCTCTACCTCCATCTCTGATGTCACTGTTTCTCTGATTAGGGTCCCATGTTGTGCTCAAGCTCTTCCCTTCTCATGGCCCTAAGGTCCTCTGTTTCTAAAATGTAATATTAACTAATCTCCCTTGTATGTTACAAAACTTCTACCTTTAAAGTTGTGACAATCACAACTAGTCATGAAAATAATTGCACATTATTGAATCCAAAGAATCCTATCCCCATCTCCTCTCACCAGAC
>NW_006408856.1:2346114-2353974 GCF_000296735.1 Chrysochloris asiatica | reverse complement strand
GCAAATCTGCTGCACAAGATCTTTTTTTAAAGTGTTGAAGAGCAAAGATGTCAGCTTGAGGACTAAGGCACACCTGATTCAAGTCATATGCATGTGAAAGCTGGACAGTGAATAAGGAAGACCATAGAAAAATTTATGTTTTTGAGTTATGGTGTTTTAGGAGAACATTAAAAATGCCATGGACTGCCAAAAGAACCAACAGATCTGTGTTGGAAGGAGTGCAGCTAGAGTGCTCCTTGGAGGCCTGAATGGCCAAATTCCATCTCTCATATTTTGGACATATTGTCAGGCAGGACCAGTCACTGGAGAAGCATATCATGTTTGGTAAGGTAGAGGGTCAGAGGAAACGAGGAAGACCCCCAGTGAGATGGATTGGTAAAGTGGTAGTCTCAATGGGCTAAAGTGTGACAATAATTGTGAAGTTGGCCCAGGACCTGGTGGTGTTCTATTCTCTTGTCCTGTGAGTCGGTACCAACTTGATGGCACCTAACAACAACAAAAGTTGAGCTCTGGTCACCATGCCATTGGAGCTAGGTCAAATGGGTACTATCTACAAGTTTAGGCATTCTTGTGTATCTCCTGCCACTTTACACAAGTTGGATACTTCACGCTCAACTCTAGCCCTTCATGGCTTGGTCAGCCGAAAACTCTTTTGCATGGACTGTAAATCACCTTTCTCCATAATATACTTTATCAATTTATTACCTCATATGTTTTTTCAAGTAGATGAGGAGGACTACTAGAGTTCATAAAGCCACAAGTGAATTTTAAAACACATTCTATTGACTTTATTTACCAGAATAAAAGTAAAACCCAAAAATCTAGTTATTAGTTTTTTCTCTTACATTTCAAAATTTTCTTTTAAATTCTACTCTTATTATGAATTTAAGATGATCATGTAGTGCATGATAAACCTTTGCATAGGATGGTTACACTTTTATAGTATTGTATCCTAGTCATACTAATTCTAATAATGCTTTTGACATATTGCTCCTCAGTAAAGTTTCATTGCATTGATTAAGGTGTTTAATAAAAGAAAAGTTCTTCCTTTTTACTTAACTAAACATCTTTTTTAATTCATTAAACTTTTTACTTAACTAAACATATTTTTACTTAATTAAACATCTTTATATTTAATTTTTAATTTTACATGGGAAACTACAGAGTTATATAAATTCATTCTAAAATTATATATGCTCTTGTTAAGTGTCATTGATTTGGTTCCAACTCATAGTAACCCTATAGAGCATTTTTGAGGATTGGTTAGTGAGCGTGAACTTCCAACCTTGCAGTTCAAACTGACTTTGCAATCAGTACTCAAACTTAAAGCACTACAACAGAACTCCAATTATAAATATAAATTGACAATGTATATAAGTAAATAGAAAAAATTATTTATCAAGTACATTTTTTTTTTAAGTTTCTATTTAACTAATACATTTGCTGTCTTTAGAGTAACTGCTAGAGAAGTGCAATTAATTATATTAACACTATTTATGGTAAAACAGTACTTACCTTGTTTGATCAAAGTGTAGAATTTTCAGTGGTGCCATCTTATTATCATAATAATCACTCAAAGCCAGCAGATATTGGCATTCATATTTTGGAAACATGCAGCTACTGCTTACTGACACGTTCTTTATAACTTTAAAACACATGTAAGAGAGAAGGCAATATCTTAGATGTCTCTTAAAATAAGCTATTCATCTTAGAAACAGAGTGGCAACATTTTGTCTAAAACAATGAATTCTTGTCTTAATTAAGAAGAAAACTATCTTTTGGACTTTTGCTTTATAAATTGCTCCCCTGATCGTAAAACCACAACAAAAATTATTCTTACTTTTCTTGGAGCAAAAATCATACAGAAATTCTAAAAGACATATAAATTCTTTTAAAAATATTACCCATATAAAGAATATCGTTAGTTTAAAGGGAAACAAATGAAGGCACTAACATTTAGTTTTTATTCAATTTAATCTAAAATGTTTATTTTATTACTAACAAGAATACTTTCTTTTTCTAAAGTACTGCACTATGGGGAATGTAGTTGTTGTTGTTTTAAGTGTTATCAAGTCATTTCTGACTCATAGCAACGCAGTATAGAGTTTCCAAAGAGCATCTGGTGAGTTTGAAACAACGACGTTGTTCAAACCCACCTTGCAATCTTGCAGCATGACATAGGACTCCCAATATGGAAAATGTTTGTTATTAATTTCTAAAAATTTTTTGGAGCATGTGTATGAAGAACTCATTTTTGTTACGTGCTGTGGATCGGGTGTAACTCCTAACAACTATGCATAAGTTTTCTGAGGAGCAGCTGGTGGGTTTGAACAACCACTCTTGAAGTTCATACCAACCTTGTGATTCAGTGCAATATTCTCAGTGCCACACTCATATATGATGGTACAAATTACTGATTATTATGTTTCAGTTCCCTCATTCCATGACTGAGTATTCAGTAGCTCAGTGAGTCTTTTTTCTGAAATTTTGCATCAAATATGGTGCTATGTTGTATTATATAACTTCCTACTAGGGGCAAGGTTTGTTTGAAATGCAAGGTCAGTGTTTGAAGCTCACCAGTTGCTTCTCAGAAACTCTATACAGGTTCACTATGAGTCAGAATGACTCTCTGGCACTTAACAACAATAACAGAATTTGTTTGGAGTCCTCGTTTGGCACTGTAGGATAATGCTCTGGACAGCAAGGTCAGTTTGAACTGCAAGGTTGGTGGTTCAAACTCACCAGTGCTCCTTGGAACCCTTATGTAGGCTCACTATGAGTCAGAACTGACTCATCGGCACTTAACAAAAACAACACAGTATAAAATTAGTTATTTCTAAATCACTAGTTGTTCATATAGTTCCACTTCAATTACATTTCAGAAAGTTTCATAAGAGCCAAGTCTCTTTAGAAATTATCTAAATATGGAGGGTGTTTTGTTCTGTATTCTTTTGGTTTTGTTTTGTTTTTAATACTCTGAGGAGACATCTCTGGTGTGTCTCATTGTTTGCCAAATGGGCATCCGATGGATCTAATTTTGTCCTTTATAGTGTTTAGTGCATTGTTGCTGTTCAAAGCAACTGTAAATGATGACAATAGTTACAATGCCCCCTGGACTTCCACTAAAATATTCTGTCCCTTGCTATTTTCTCTCTGTTGGGTACATTACAAGACCTAGTCTCACAGTCCAAATTGCTTGGATTGTGGTTCTTTGTTTCCATCCTTTGGCATTGTTCTTACCTCATATTTACTGGTATTTTGGCATTTCTTCCACTCAAGAATTGGCTTGTCTGTATGTAATCCTTAACCTTTAAAAAATACCTCAGTAGACACATCCAAAAAGTTATAAATTTCTCTTCTTTTGACCGGGAAATCCATAGTTTCAAGTAAAAATTAAAGTTTCCTTTCCTCAAAGGAGGAAAAAGAAAAAAGTATCAAATGAAACCTGGAGTTTATACTCAGCTTCAGTGTCTCGAGATGTTATCTAATTTCTATCTCAGTGTTATAAATCACAGAGACATTTATCTTTCCATTCCAATAGACAGCAAAAAACTGAAGGATTATTGCTCATTCCCAATAGTTTAAATGTAATAAAACTTTGCTCACTAAAATTTTGCCTGCTTTCTTCTACAATTTTAACATGCTTATATTATGCAGTTGGAATTCATACAATAGCTTTTGAGATTCGTGTGGTTAGCCCTTTATATTATTTCTTAATGATAATATAACAGCGAGTACTCCTAGAAAGCAAATTTTTATTTTCAAAAAGCTCATTCTTATTTAAAAATTAAAATGTATTTACTTTTCATTTAATGTATAATGAAACAGATATTTTGAGGAGCGTAATTAAATTATAGAAAAAAAAAGTAGATAGATGATTAATAGGTAGATAGCCATGCTTACACCACCGATGTTCTATCAATAAATTAAAAATCTTCTAATGCTTACATACTAATGGAGTCCTGATGTGGCAAGATAAGCACTTGGCTACTATTCACAAGGTCGGTGTTTCAAACCAAACAGTCACTCCTCAGAAACTCTATATAGGATCACTATAAGTAGCAAAGGACTTGGTGAAACTTAACAACAACATTGTGATGTAGAAGTCATGGTGTTGCACTATAGGCAAAACACAGAACTACTATCCTCAAAGTCAGTGATTCAAACACACAAACTGTTCCTCAAAACCTTCTACAGGGTGGCTCTCAGTCAGAACCTACTTGATGGCACTTAACAACAACAATTTGATATAATTCAGATTTCTAATCCTATTGGAACACAAACCTACTCCATGAAATCAATTTGTAGGTAACAAGACCTATAAATATAACTTTGAGAAACATAATAGAAGTATATAAAAATAGATGATAGATATTGTTGTTAGGGGCCATCTTGTCAGTTTCATCTAATAGTGAGTCCATGCACACAAGAATGAAGCACTGTTTGGTACTGTACCATTTCTTACAATTGTTGTTAAGCTGTAGACAATTGCTGAGGCCACTATTCCAATCCATCTTGTTGTGGATCTTCCTTTTTAAATAGATGCTTACAGTTGTTTCTTCTCATTTTTAGTTGTGCCCCATCAATGAATGAAGGTCTTAAAAAAACTTAAGTCTCCTGTTGTATCTCTTCTGCAGTCATATTTTGAGTTTGTCACACTCTGAGGGGTTCATATTCTGGCACTACATATGATAATATTCCTCTGTTATTCATAAGGCTGTCAGTGGCTAAACCTTCAAAATTAATCTATATTTCCTTCTTCCTAGTAGATCTTAGTCAGGAAGGTCAGCTGAAACCTGTTCACTGTGGGTGACCCTGATAGTATTTAAAACACCGGTGGCATAGCTTCAAACATCAGAGCAACACACAAGCCACCACAGTATGGCAGACTGAAAAACAAGTGATAGACAGATAAAAAGAATGAGACAGTTGATGCTAAGTGTTGCCAAGTCAGTTCCAAAGCATAGCATCCCTGTGTAGGTTTTCCAATGAATAGTTGATGAGTTTGAACTGCCAACTTTGTAGTTAACATTTCAGTGCTTATTTGACAATATCACAACAGGATTCCAGATAGATAGATAGTAAGTATGTAATCAGATCGACACACAAGCTTCCAAAGTTCTGTCAATTAACTCAAAGTTTTCTAATACTTCCATACTTGTTAGGCATCATTGAGTTGTTTCTGACTCACAGTGGTTCTATGCACAACATACTAAAACATTGTCTGGTCCTGCACCAACCTCATAAATGTAAAACATGATCCCGTTCCTTCTGCCACTGTGCCAACCTATCTTGTTGATCCAAACTATCTCCTCCTCTTTCCCTGACTATCCACTTTAGCAAGCATGATGTTCTTATGCAGGGACTGGTCTCTTCTAATTCAATACATCATTTGATTTCTTGACCCCTGCTTCCATAAGTGTTGATAGAGAATCTGAGAAAAATTAAACCTTTGATAATTTCTATCTTTTCTCCATTTATCATGACGTTATATATTGGTCCAGTGGTGAGGATTCTTGTTTTATGACATTGTTGTTGTTAAGTGCCTTGAAGTCAGCGCCAATGCATCGCAGCACTGTATAGGGATTCTGAGGAATGGGTGGTGAATTTGAACCACTGACCTTGCAGTTCAAACCAATCTTGAGGTTGGATGTTTATCTTATGTGGCCACATCAGGACTCCAGTTTTTGACATTAAGTTGCAACAAATACTAAAGCTGTGGTTTTTGATCTTCATCATTATTTTAAGCCCTCTTCTCTTTCAGCAAGCAAGGTTGTATTATCTACATACTGCAGGTTGTTAATGAGTCTTCTTTGAATCCTGATGCTATATTCTTCTTCATAATATCAAGCTTCTTAGAATATTTGCTCAACAAACAGATTGAACGCATATGATGAAGGAATACAAACCTACGACACTCTTTCCTAATTGTAAACATCTAGTGTCCCTTCTTCTAGGGCAAGATGGCGGATCTGGTGGAAGTGCAGTAAGAGCTCTGTCAACAACAACACACAATACCCAACCAAGCAGGCTCAGGAGATAGTCCCAGAACTCTGAACCACATATAAAGGATTATTTAGAAGGTTGGAAGGCTCACAGCTGGGGGAATTTGTGGCAGAAGCAAGAAATCTATTGCTTTATAGTTCAGGACACTCAGTTGCTCCAGGAGCCGCCAACTTGGGTGAGACCACGTGGGGGAAAGACAAATGTGCTGCACAGGAACTTTTTAGAATGTTGAAGAGCAGAGATGTCAGCTTGAGGACTAAGGTGCACCTGACCCAAGCCATGGTATTTTCAATAACCTCATATGGATGTGAAAGCTGGACAGTGAATAAGGAACACCGTAGAAGAATTGATGCCTTTGAGTTGTGGTGTTGGAGGAGAATACTAAAAGTGCCATGGACTGCCAAAAGAACCAATAGATCTATTTTGGAAGAAGTGCAGCCAGAGTGCTCCTTGGAGGTCAGGATGGCTAAGCTGTTTTCCAGATTTCTTAACATATGTGAGTGAGTGCAGTCCAGTGCTGCCTCAGTTTGTTGTAGTAATTCAATTGAATTCCATCAATTCCAAGAGCCTTATTCTTTGTCAATACCTTCAGCATCTTTGGACTTCTTTCAGTACCATTGGCTTTTGATCATATTGTACATCATTAAATGGTTGAACAACAAACATTACTTTTTGGTACAGTGACTCTTCCCTCTTTTTTAAATGGTTTCTGCATCATTCATTATGTTATCCATAGAATCCTTCAGTAATTCCAGTTGAGGCTTGGATATTTTCTTCAGTTCTTTAAACTTTAGTAATGCTGAACTTTTTCTTCCCTTTTGATTTTCTAATCCAGATATGTCTTCTCATGCTGCCCTTTTAAATTTCTATTCAGCTCTTTTAGCTCCTGATTTCTTTCAATTGCTATAGCATCAGTACACTGGAGAGAAAGTTTCAGGGTCTCCTTTGATATCCATTTTCCTTCATTCTTGTATTCTTAGGAATACAATTAGAAATCAATAGGAAATCCACCACTTTCTTCTTGTATGATATTCTTGGTGCCATCCTACAATTCTTCTGGTCCTCGGTCATTAGTGTTAATGAATCAAATCTGTTCTTGAGATGATCTCTAAATTCAGGTAGAATGTCTTCAGTGTTCTGTTTTTTTTGTGTGTGTTTTTTTTTTTCTCAGCTTCTTCCTGAACTTCCATCTGAGCAATTGATGGTCTGTTCCACGGTCTTCCATGGTTTTGTTTTGAGTGACGTTACAGAGCTTTTCCAATAGACTTAGTCGATTTGATTTTTCTGTATTCCATCTTGTGAATTCCATGTGTATAGACATCTTTAAAGTTCTTTACAAAAGACATTTGCAATGAACAAGTAATTTATCTTGTAAAATTCTGTCATGTGATATCCAGCATCATTTCTACCACTGATGCCATATTTTCCAACTACTGATCCTTCTTCTTTGTTTCCATCTATTGTATTTCAATTGCCAATAATTATCAGTACATCTTGATTATATGTTTGGTCTATTTCAGACAGGAACTCTTCATTTTCATCACCACTGACTTTGGTAGTTGCTGCATAAATTTGAATAAGTTTTAAGTGTTCTTCCTTTTAGGTATACTGATATTATCCTGGGACAGACAACATTATATTCCAAAGTAGATCTTGAATTGTTCTTTTTGATCATAAATGAGACACCATTCCTGTTCAATTTACCATTCCCAGCACAGTAAACTATAAGATTGTTGTTATTGTTGTGGTTGTCAAGTGCCATCAAGTCAGAACCGACTCATAGCAACCCCATGCACAGCAGAACGAAACAATGTCCGATCCTGGGCCAACCCCACCACCGCTGCCACACTTGAC
>NW_006408856.1:2332368-2345368 GCF_000296735.1 Chrysochloris asiatica | reverse complement strand
GACAGACTAGGAAGAAAGAGTGACAAACTACTTCTGAATCGCTAGTCACTGAAAACTCTATGAATAGCAGAGAAACATTGTCAGATACAGGACCGGAAGGTGGGAAGGCATTCAGAATGCAACTGGGGGAAAAAAAAATGTCTCCTCAAAGTAGAGTTGACCACGATGACATGAAGAGAGTTAAGCTCAGGGGAGAAAAGCACACAGAGCCTTCATTTGCTGATGGGCCACAAATCAAGATGAAGAGAAACAGCTGTAAACATCCATTGAAAATTGGAACATGGAATGTGTGAAGTATGAATCTGGGAAAATTGGAAGTTGTCAAAAATGAAATGGAACACATCAACATTGATATCTTAGGCATTAGTGAGCTAAAATGGACTGGTATTGTCCATTTTGAATCTGACAACTATAAGATTATCAGACTTAAAATGGCCAATACCAGTCCATTTCAACTAAAAATAAAGTCTAGGATATTTATCTTCATGTACTCCATTTCAGTTTTGAAAACTCCCAAATTTTCCTAGTTTTAAACTTCATATATTCCTTATCCTATTATTAATGGATATTTACAGCTGCTTCTGTTCATTTTGAGTTGAGACCTATCAGGAAATGAAGATCCTGAAAGGACTTTGTGTCATTGCTGTCAATTCTACTTTGAGGAGGCGGGTCTTTCCCCGTTGAATTTTGAATGCCTTTCACCTTTAGGAACTCATTTTCTGACACTAAATCTGACAGTATTCTGGTGCTACTCATAATTTTTCAATAGTCAATATTCTGGTGTTATCTCACAGTATTCCACTGCTATTCACAAAGTTTTCAATGACTAAATGTTCAGAGGTAGTCTGCCTCTCCTTCTTCCTACTCTGTCTTAGTCTAGAAGCTCAACTAAAACCTGTTAACAATGGGTTACCTCCTGATATTTAAAATACCATTGGTATAACGTCTAGCATCACAGCAATAGGAAATCCACCACAGTATGGCAAACTAACAGAAGAGTGGTGGACTTTCAAACTAATGTGATGTAATTCAGATTTCTAACCCATTAGAATGCAAACTATATAATGGACTCAATTTTTAGGTGCTGTAGGATAAGCAGTGGACTGCCAACTGATAGGCTCATGGTTCAAACCTACCAGCTGTTCCTCAGAAACCCTACACAGATTTGCTATGTGTCACAATTGATTCCATGGCACTGAAAAACAACAACAAAGTTTGAATGAGTTTTTTCTCATCGTGAATGTTGTTAAGTGTGTTGAGCTGGTTCTGACTCATAGCGACCCAGTGTAGGGTGTCCACGCAGCAGCTAGTGGGTTTGAATTGCCTACCTTGTGCTTCACAGTTCATTGTTGAGCCTACAGCACCAAATCAGGAATCCCACACTCATTATATATGGTTTAATAATGTACTTATACAATTTAAAGCACTGTTGGAGTTGTTAATATCAATCCAAGGACCCACAAACATACAATCTTCTAATTTAATGTGTTGCCATCTTTTTAGTTACTAGGAAAAATTAACATAAACTGAACACATATAGTGAAGTGAAACTCTTGTTGCTGGTTTGATCTCCAAATCCTAATATAATCATTTGGTGATACAGGATGAAGTAAGTAAAAATCCTTGTTGTTGTTATTGTTGTTAAGTGCCATGGAGTCGGTTCCAACTCATAGCGACCCTGCACGGGTTTCCGAGGCTGGAAATCTTTATGGGAACAGAACGCCTCATCTTTCTCCCGTGGAACCGCTGGTAGTTTTGAACTGCTGACCTTGAAGTTCACAGCCCGATTCGTAACCACTACACTACCTACCAGAACTCCTTAAAAATCTATGTTGGATGTATTATAATAAAAATAGTTATTATTTATTAGTTATATTCTAAGTCACTGTGCCCACACATTTTACATCATATTTTATCTTTACAGCAAATATTTGCAATGCTATTGCTACCAGAATATAGATAAGGAAAATATCTAACCTAAGCAGATTCCAGCACCTAAGAAAAACTTTTCAGATCCTTTGATTTCTCTTGACCGCATTTTCTCCTTCTGATAAAGAGAGAAATTCCAGGTAACTCAGATTAATGACAATTCAGCTAAAGGACATTTACCCTAAAAGAGGTTGATGCTGAAAAAACATTTCCTTTATTAATATTTTATAAAGTCTTAATGCCCTATGTTAGGTTTTCATTTGGCATATTCATATTTCTATTACTCTTACCTGAGTGTGCATTTAGAAAAGGAAAGAAAGTGATGAATTTGCTGGGAAAAGTAATGTATTTAATTTAACTTGTCCTATGTGGTCAATAATCATTTCAAATATAATACAATTATTACTTAACTTTTTCAATCAATAAAACCACTTAATATTTATTAACATTCAACTAAGATTTGAATCCTGGGATACATGCTATGGCATATAAGTTAAAATGTACAACATAAATTACTAAACAAAAATATGTGACACAATGATACAACTTTTCATGTTTATTATTGTGTGTGCATGTTTTAATAAATTCATTCAAATTCTGGTTCTCTGAAACAGTAATGATTTTAGTTCTTCTTTGGTTATTTTTTCTTACTGCTAATTTAATACAATGTAACCTGTATTTAATAGTGGAAAATGAATATGGTCTAGCTGGTGTGACTCTGTAGGATCAGCACTGGACTGAAAATCACAAGGTCAATAGTTCAAACACATCAGCTGGTCCTCAGAAATGATACAGAGGGTCTCTGTTGAGCTGAGCTGACTCAACAGCACTTAAAAAACAAACAAACAAACAAAAAAAACTCACAACATTGCAATTTATAATACAATACACTACAAAATACCCTTACTCAAATTCAGTAAGCAGCTTTAGTGATCCAATACAAACAATACAAACTGGACAACCTGGTATTAGTATTTGGCTACAGAGCTGTTTGAATTTATCCCCAGATGCATTACATTGATGGTTTGATTCCATATGAATAACTGAGAAAGAATTAATGTGATCTGGAGAATATAACTCAATGATAGATGTCAATACTTTTTCTGTGGCAGTGGTCCAATAGTAAGTCTAATTGCAAAGAGGAAATTTAGAAGTGGCCAGAGTGTAATAAATGAGCACAAAATTCTCTCCCATGGTACACTCTACTTCTCATCTGTGTTCTATAATTCATTACAATGGCCACACAAACTCAGGCACCAAATTCTTAATTTGGAGTTTACTAGAGATTTTAACTCACAACTCATTTGTAGGTTTGTCATACTGTGGTGGCTTGTGTTTTGCTGTGATTCTGGAAACTATTCCATGGTTATTTTAAATACCAGCAGGGTGATCCACAGTAGACAGATTTCAGCTGAACATCAATGAATAGAGAGTAGGAAGAAAGAGAAACAGACTACTTCCAAATATTTAGTCACTGAAAACTTAATGAATAGCAGAGGAACACTGTCAGCATCAGATTATTGAATATTGAAACATAATGAGGCACCAGGATATTGTCAGATACAGTGCTGTATGATGAACCACTCAGTTTGGAACACACTAAAAATGTGACTGGGGAAGAAGTGCCTCCTCGAAGTAGAGTAGCCCATGATGACATGAATGGAGTAAAGCATTCAGACTTTCATTTGCTAAAGGGGGAAAACTCAAAATGAAGAGAAACAGATGTAAAATTCCATAATAATCAGAATGTGGAATGTACAAAGTCTAAATCTATGAAACTGGAACTTGCCAAAAATGAAATGGAACATCGATATGCTACACATTAGTGAGCTGACATGGACTGGTATTGGTCAATTTGAATCTGAAAATCACTTGGGTTGCTATGCCAGGAATGACAAATTGAAGAGTAATGGCATCACATTAATCATCAAAAAGAACACATCAAGAACAGTTTTAACAACATAAAAATGGCTATACACATGGACCTCACCAGATGTAATACACAGAAATCAAATTGATATCACCTGTGTAAAGAGATGATGGAAAAGCTCCATATCATCAGCCAAAACAAGGCCAGGGTCAGACTGTGGAACAGACCATCAATTGCTCATATGCAAATTTTAAGCTGAAGCTGAAGAAATTTAAAACAAGTCCATGAGAGCCAAAATATGACTTTGAATCCATCCCACCCGACTTTAGCGATTTCCTGAACATATTTAATACATTGTACACTAAAGACTGAAGACCAGAAGATTTGTGGGATGACATCAAGAACATCATGCAGGAAGAAAGCAGAAGGTCATTGAGAAGACAAGCAAAAAGTAAAAGACCAATATGGATGTTAGAAGACTCAAAACTGTTCTCCAATGGAAAAACATTAAAGAAAATGGAAGAAATAAAGATGTACAAGTGCTAAACAGAAAATCTGAAGAGTCAGCTCCAGAAGACAAAGTCAAATATTATAACAAAATGTTGTTATAAAACCAAAAGGAAAGAAAATGCTCAGCATTTCTCAAGCTTAGGAGACTGAGGAAAAAATCCAAACCTCACTTATGGTATTGAAGGATTCTGTGGGCAAAATGTTGACTGATGCAGAAAGCATCAAAAGACAATGGAAGGAATATACAGGGTCACCGAACCAAAAATAAAATCTATGATGTTCAACCATTTCAAGAGGTAGCATATGATCAAGAGTCAATGATCCTGAAGGAAAAAATCCAAGGTGCATTGAAGTCACTGGCAAAGAAGAAGGCACCGGGATTTGATGGAATGCAAATTAAAATCTTTCCACAAACTGATACAGCACTGGATGAGCTCAATTATCTGTGCCAAGATATTTAAAAGTTAACTACCAGGCCAACTCCATGGAAGAGATACATATTTGTGCCCATTCCAAACAAAGGTGACTCAATGGAATACAGAAATCATTGGACGATACACTGATATTCCACAAGAGTAAAGTTTTAGTAATGGCAATGCAAAAATGGCTGTAACCATACTTTAACAGAGAACTTCCAGATGTTAAATCCAGATGAATCTTAGCTGAAACTAGAGAATACAAGAAAGATATTTACCTGTGATTTATTGACTAGGCAAAGGTTTTAGATTGTGTGGATCATGACAAGCTATGGACAACATTGTGAAGTACAAATTTTCCAGAACATAGATTTGTGCTAATGAGGAACATGTACATATACCAAAAGGCAGTTGTATGAACAGAATAAGGGTACACCGAATGGTTTAAAATCAAGAAAGTTGTGCCTTAGAGTTTTATTCTTTCATCATATTTATTCAATCTGTAAACTGAACAAATAATCTAAGAAACTGGATTATATGAAGAAAACATGGTATCAGGATTGGAGTATGACTCATTAAAAATCTGCAAAAGCATATGATACAACCCTGCTTTCTGAAAGCAAAAAGAACTTAAAACACTTACTAATGAAGATCAAAGCATGGTCTTCAGTATGGATTGCATCGCAATGTAAAGTTGCATATCTACTAGACCAATAAACAGCATCCATATAAATGGAGAAAAGGTTGAAGTTATCAAAGATTCCGTTTTGCTCAGATCAACACTCATAGAAGCAGCAATCAAAAAATCAAATGACATTTTGCATTAGGCAAATCTGCCGCACAAGATCTATTTAAAGTATTCAAGGGCAAAAATATCAGTTTGAGGACTAAGATGCTCCTGACCCAGCCATGGTATTTTCAATAACCTCATATGCATATTAAAATTGGACAGTGAGTAAGGAGGACTGTTACAGAATTTATGTATTTGAGTTACGGTGTTGGAGGAGAATATTGAAAGTACCATGGATTGCCAAAAGAACAAAGAAATTTGTTTTAGAAGAAGTACTGCCAGAGTGATTCTTGGAAGACAGGATGGCAAGAATTGTCCTTCATACTTTGGACATATTGTCAAGAGATACCAGTCCCTGGAGAAGGATATGATGTTTGGTAAAGTGGAGGGTCTGATATAAAAAAGGATGACCCTCAATGAGATGGATTGGCACAGTGGCAGCAGAAATGGGCTCAGACATAGCAACAATTGTGAGGTTGGCCCAGGACCAGACAGTGTTTTATTCTGTTGTGCTTAGATTTGCTATGAGTCTGTACTGATTCAATGGTACCTAACAACAACAACAACAGGGAAGTTAACAGGTTATAATTTCGAGTCAGAAATGTTCAGAGCACATTTCTGTCAACCAGGACAGCTTTTCTTCTGCCATGTCGACAGGTAGGCCATGTACTCTTTTCTTCTGCCATGTTCCTTTCTGGCCATATACTTTTTGACCTAGCCTCTCTCCTTCCCCAGTAATGGTACCAAGCTGATAAATACTCATATAACATTACACTCTACTATAAGCCTCTGTCCAAAAGCACTCATCTCTAATTCCATGGGCCAGCACAACTAACTACCCATTTAAATGACTGAAGACACTCCATTCTACAACTGAGCCTCCTGCTTACAGACACTCAGTATTATTTGCTTTGTGGGCCAGAAGTCCTCCACTCTGTCTTATGCTCTTCTGTTTGGTTCTACTGCTGTGAGATCTTGGTTCTGATGTTCTGATATTGTTCTTCTGGCACTTTCTTGAGTCAAGATCATGTAACTTGCAAGGAACACTGGAACCAAGTGATGTGCTCTACTCATGGAGCTTATTCTTTGAAAATAATGAGATTCTCTTTCCTGCTTCTGAAATTGTTCATGTTGGACAAATATGAAATTGCTCAAATTGCACAAGACATCCTTAAAGTGTTTAATAGAATAAATGTCTGTTTGATAACTAAGGTGCACCTGATTCATGCATGGTATTTTCAGTAGTCTCAAATGTATGTGAAAGTTGGACAATGAATAATGAAAACTGTAGAAGAATTGATGCATTTGAGTTACTATGTTGGCAAATAGCATTGAAAGTTCCATGTATTTCCAGAAGAATAAATAATTCTGTGCTGGAAGAAGTACACACAGACTGTTACTTATAAGCCATGATGGCAAGATTTCATCTCTCATACTACTGACACGTTGTCAGGAGGGACCTCTCCTTAAAAAAGGATACCATGTATGATAAAGTGGAGGGTAGGCAAATAAGAGGAAAACTCCCAATGCGATGGAGTGGCACAGTGGTAGTTGCAATGGGCTCAGATATAATAGTTCTGAAGATGGAACTCTGCTGCACAGTACTTTCTTCTATTGTATGCAGGGTCACTTTGAGTCAGAGCAGACTCAACAGTATGTAGCAACATTGTCTTCAAGTAGGTTACAACTCATAATGTCTGTTTTTGTAGAACTGTCTCATAAGATCTCCAATCTCTTTATAAAAGTAGACTGCCTAATTATTCTCCAAAAGAGCAGTTGATTGCTTTGAACTGCTTAACTTTCAATTAGCAGCTCAATGCTTAAACTACTATGTCAATAGGTTTCCTGTTTTACTTCCAGGGTTTCTTAATGAAAGACATAAGAAAATGCAAAGACAAAAAAGAAGAGAGAAACATGTTTATATATTTTGGAGGAATCAGGTTTATAGTGCATTGGTTCATTTAGTCTCTGACTTTATGACATTCTTTTTATATTTATAAGATTCTCTGAGAAATAGAACTGGGTGAAACAATTCTGATATATATTATTATTTTAATATTTTCTCAGAAAACTGAAAATACAACCTATCTCTTAGATTCTTGAACTCTCCCAAAACAAATCTCCAAAGAAATTATTGGTTTGTGGCATAGAATAGGATTTCAGAGACAGTTTGAAAAAAACAGATAAAAGAAGTGTTAAACTGATAAACTTTCTTTTTCTGAAATATTTAACTCTCTTTCACACTTATATGAGAAGAGTACCAAGTCGTCAAATTTGTGATAGTGTCTGAGGGGGGGAATATCTTGTTACTTTCCATTAAATTTGTCAATGCTGGAACACAATAAAAAAATGGATATAACATTAAAAGGACGAAAGGACCCCAAATTTTAATTTTGTGCCTAGTTAAAAAAAAAAAAATAATAATTAACGTCAATGCAGTAGTCAGAGATGCATTAGAAAATATGTGAGTTCAATAAAAAGCTTAAATATAAACACACAGCCAAAGTTTCCCATTGAAAGACCAGTTTATTCGCCCAGATGTCAGCACATATGCTAAGGGAAATAATCTACATGTCAAGATATGAAGGCATAAAAGTGTGTGAACTTCATGAATGAACTCACAGCAATGAAATTGAATAAAAGATTTCTAGGAGTAGTACTATGCCACTTTTCTAGGAAAGTTTAAATACAATCCAATAACATTCTTCAATAGCAATTTCATTAAAGGAATAAGAATAAAAAGCATTCTTTACCTTTAGAATTTCTCTCAAAATTTAATATTTTTAGAATGTATAAAATATTTCAATACAATTGTTTAAATAAAATGCAAGTCAAGACATTCATTTCCTATGCTAGAAAAATATTGAATATAAAGCAACTTAGTATCAACTTACATAAATAAGCTGTGTCAAAAACCATAAAATGACATCTAATGACAATGACCTTTCTTTAGAAATATTCTATTCAATTTCTGTAAAATGTAGTAGCAAGAAAATGAAGAAAAGAATTATCTACTTATTGCTTAATGTCACAGTAGGGAGTAACTCTGATTGTTCATAACATCTCATCACCTTCTCAGATTCCCGCAGAGTTTACAGATTGTCTGTTTAACAACTAATAGAAACACAAAAAGTAAAAGAATATATATCTTCTATAGTAAGTGGTTAGTCATGTGTCTTTTTTAGTTTTTTGTGTATTATTTGGAGAACATTGAATGCTCAGTAAAGGACTAATGAAAGTATTCTGAAGCCATTATCTCTTTATAATGTATTCTCTAATATGTATGTACATGTTGTTATTGTTGTCAAGTGCTATCATGTTGATTCCAACTTATAGCAATCCTGTAATGAGTTTATGAGGAGCAGCTGGTGACATGAACTTCTGATAACCTAGTGTTGATCCTACAGTGCCATATCACATATTTATTTATTCTGTTTTATCATGAAAGACAATTTCTGTTTACCAAATAAAAGATAAAGTAGGACAAAATTTTAGTATCATCCTTTCTTCTCCCTGTACCAACAATTATCTACTGTAAATATTTGGGTCAACCAATCCTCTGTCAGTTTGTCGTACTGTGGTGGCATGAATGTTGCTGTGGTTTTGGAAACTATGCCACCAGAATTTAATATAAAATAGGATCACACATTATGGATAAGGTTCAGATGAGTTTCTGACTAAGACAGACTAGGAAGAAGGAGAGACAGACTACTTCTGAATATTTAGTCAACAAAAACCTTATGAATATCTGTGGAACACTGCCAGATAGCACCAGAATATTGAAACATGATGAAAAGCATCAGAATACTGCCAGATTCAGTGTAAAAAAAAAAAAAAAATGAGGCCTTCAGTTTGGAAGACATTCAAAATAGGACTGGGGAAGAGATTCCTCCTCAAAGTAGAGTTGACTGTAATGATTTCAATGGAGGAACGCTTTTGAGGCTTCATTTGCTAATGGGGCACAACTCAATAGGAGAAGAAACAGTTTTAAACATCCATTAATAATCAGAACATGGAATGTACAAAGTATGAATCTAGGAAAATTGGAAGTTATCAAAAATGAAATGGAACTCATAAACATCAATATGCTAAGCATTATTGAGCTGAAAGGGTCTGGTATTGGTAATTTTGAATTTGAAAACCACATGGTTTACTATGTCATGACAAATGGAATAACAAATTGAAGAGGAATGGTGTCACATTCATTAACAAAAAACAACATTTCAGGATCTAACTTAAAGTACTACTCTGTCCATGGTAGGATAGTATCCATAAGCCTATAAGTAAGACCAGTTAATACATCTATTTTTCAAATTTATGCAACAAGAGCTAAAATCAGTGACGATAAATTAAAGAGTAGTACCAAGTTATTCATGGTCCTGGCGTGGCACTGTGGGATAAGCACTGGATCCCAAGGCCAGTTGAAACATAAGGCCAACTGTTCAAAGTTACAAGCTGCTAGTTGGAAACCCCTTACAGGATTGCTGCGAGTCAGAACCAACTCTATAGTACTTAACAGCAACAACAAAAACTAACTTATTTAGTCTGAAATGATCAGACACGCCATCAAGAAATATTGATATTTACTGTCAATCAGAATGCAAAGGTTGGAAAGAAAGAGGAAGGATTAATCTTTGCAAAATATGGCCTTGATTATAAAAATTATTCTGGAGTTCACATGACAGAATTTTGGAAGACTTTATTTCTTCATTGAAAATACCTTTTTAAAAGAACATTAAAGATGCTTATACACATGAACCTCTCTAGCTGGAATACACAGAAATCAAATTGACTGCATCTAGATATATAGAGATGGAGTTCTGGTATGGCACTGTGGGCTAATACATCAGACACTAAAGTTGTTTGAACTGCAAGGTTGGTGGTTCAAGCCCACCAGCTGCTCCTTAGAAACCCTGTACAGGGTCACCATGGGTCAGAATCTATCCGATGGCACTTAACAATAACAAATAGATAGAAATGGAGGAAAAGGTTGATAGTATCAGTCAAAACAAGGCCAGCTGAAGAAAATTCAAACAATTCCATGAAAGACAAAACATGGCCATGAGCATATGCCAACTGAATTTATAGATCATCTCAGGAACAGATTTGTTGAATTAGACATTAATGATCAAAGACCAGAATAATTGTAGGATGATATCAAGAAAATCATACAAGAAGAATGCAATAGGTCAGTAAGAAGACAAGAAAAAAGAAAAGGGAAAAATGTATATCAGAAGAGACTGAAATGTGCTTTCTAGCATGGTTGATGGTTATGTGTCAAGGAATCTGTTCCTACTCATAGTGACACTGTATAGGGTTTCCAAATCTGTAAATTTTTATGGGAGCAGAAAACCTCATCTTCTCCTGTGTCTCTCTAGCATAGAGATGCTAAACAAATGGAAGAAATGAAGAGGTAAAAGAATTTAATTGAAAATTTCAAAGCTTATAGCTAAAAGAAAAAGTCAAATATTATAATGAAGTTTAAAAAGGTCCAGTGTTAGAAAACCAAAAGGGAAGAATATGCTCAGTGTTTTTCAATATGAGAGAAATGAATACAAAAATCAAGCCTTGACTTGCAATATTGAAGAATTCACTGGGGAAAATATTGAATGATGCCAAATCATCAAAAGAATATGGAAGTGGTCACTGATAAGGGGAAGTGAAGGAAAAACAGTAATGACATTGTGAACTAAGTCCAACCACATTCAATAGACTCCTGTGAACCCAGGTGGAGACCTGGTTGGCAAGACCTGGGGACTCCTGGGCCCAGAGACAGTGACATAGCCACAGAGGAATAATTGCTATCAGGACTAACTGTGAGGGTTGGAAATGTAAAGGTAGTCGTTTTATAGGTCCCTGGGAACATCAAGGGAGACAAGCAGAGTGCAGGACCCCACCTAAAGAAGAAGTGATGCCAGAGATGGAGGCAGAGATTATGACATGGAGAGATGGAGCAGCTGGGGACTCTAGACCCAGAGATAGAGAGGGGCTGTGCACTGATGACCAAGGGTCAGGCTTGTGGGGTATATACCCTTTGGTTGTTTGATGATGCATGGAGAGGGGATTGTAATAAAGACAATGAAATGATATACAATAGGATGAATGTAAAGCTCATTTTTCCCATGTAAACTATCACATAATTCACAATAAAAATGTTTTTTTTTTAAAAAAGAAGATGGAAGGATATACAGAGTCAGTGTACCAAAAAGAAATGGTTCATGTTAAAACATTTCATGAGTCATGGATCAAGATCAAGGATACTGAAGGTAGAAGACCAAGGTGCTCTGAAGTTATTAGCAAAAAATAAGGCTTTGGAATTTTATGGAATACAAATTGAAATTTTCCAAAAAAGTGACTTTTTTAGGTGTTTTCGTATATTTTAATTTTCTGCCAAAATTTTAAGGAATTATTCTTTTTACCTTCTTTTGTTTTTGAAGGACACTCAATTATTATTATTACTACTAGTTGTAGTAGTAGTATTGTCATTTTTCTACATCTGATTTTAAATGCCTTCTTGCAAGTTTCTGAGATATTTTGACCAGTGTTAGTATGTCTTATATCAACTATACAAAAATTTCATATTTCTGTATAATTGATAAGACATATATTTCTGTTACCTCAATATTGACAATTCAAACCCAACAGCCACTCTCAGGAAATTCATATACAATCACTATGAATTGGAACTGACTCAATGTCACACAACAGCATCCCACACTTAATCCTTATATTGACTTACCAGTTCACATCATGGGGCATAGCTACATCTCAGTTGTCAAACTACTAAGAATCCTGGCCCAGTCAAGTTGACACAAAATTTTAACTATCACACTTATGAATTGATATCTCTGGTTTCTTATTTTCTGTTTTGTAAATTTGTATTAGTTTGGATGTGTCAGTATCTATACTGACATCTGTGTGGTATTTTCATATATGGTATTATATCGCTGTTTTCTACTGTTGTTGATTCTTTGTCCAAATAATTTTCTTTAGTATTTTTTGTAAAGTTGGTCTGGTTATTACAAATTTGTTTAATTTTTGCTTATCTGGAAATGTCCTCAATTCCCCCATTGTATTTGAGGTATATGATTCTTGATTGGTCATTCCATAACCTTCTTGCCTGCAGTTTCTGCAGAGAAACCAGGGTTTAGTCTTATTGGTTCTTCTTTTGTAGTTAACTTTATGAATTTTTTTTTTTTTTTTTTTTTTTTGAGCTTTCCTCAGGCTTCTTTCCTTCTCTTTGATCTAAGAAAATTTGATAATGGGTTATCCTGTTGATTTTTTTTGTTGTTGCTGTTGAGGGAGTCTGTAATGGTTAAGGGTTTTGTGTCAACTTGACTAGGCCAAGATTTTGAGAGGTTTAGAAGTTGAAGGGATGTTCCTTGGGGGTGTTGTCTGCTCCTAATATAAAGGACTCATGTGAGGGACTTGCTCTTTCTTTCCAGTGGGGACCTGGGACTCTACAATTATATGGTATATATATAT
>NW_006408856.1:2315513-2332013 GCF_000296735.1 Chrysochloris asiatica | reverse complement strand
CACACACACATATAGATGTATTTCCCTGGTTTTGCTTCTTTAGAAAATCTGGCCTAAGACATGTGGTACTGAGAGAGTGGGGTTCTAGAGAAACAAAATCACAAGGATGAGTTTTCTAAATTGTTTTTCAAGTCTGACCTCCACTTCATAGGTATTGACCTTGGGCTGATTTTAAATCTTGTGGAGTCAGAGAAAGCAAGACATGATCCCTACTCAGTTTACGCAGTTGGCACTAGGATCAGGATTCATTGCAGTATCTCCAGACCTATAAAATTATGAGGTTTTGTAACAGAAATAATACAGGGGCATGGAATAAAATATTTCAGCAGGGGTGATAGCAGCAACTTCAGGAGTTGTATGGAGCTGATGACAAGCTAGTTCAAAAGAATAGCTAATACTAGGCCTAAGCCTGCTGGAATCCACCCTGCCAGAGGTCCAAGGCTATAGTTATATGAATGGGGTTAGTTCAAGGGAGAAGACAAGACTGAATTTGAATGTTTTAAAGGTTTAACTGTCTTATGAATATTGGTTTCTCCAGCTTATTATTGTAAAATAGACATATATGTGTGATAAGAATATTGGGAATTATGACTTCAGAAAGTTTGTAAGCCCACCTTCAGCCTATACTTGATTGTTGTTGACCCATAGCAATCCTGTATAGGGTTTCCAAGGAGAGGCTGGTGAGTTTGAACTACAGACCTTGCGACTCAAATGGACTTTGCAGTCCAGTGCACTAACCCACAGGGCCACACCAAGACTCCTGTACTTGATTAGATTTGTTAAAAGGGGAAATAGAATTTGCTTGGAAAAAAAGAGACTTTTTTGCTTTAAGCCTTTGTAGTTTATGGGGCCTTAGATAAAATCTTGAGCCCCACCTAGAACTTTCAGAGTTGTTACATTTGCATTTCAAAAGACATGCTGGCCAACCCAGAACTGTTGGGAGAACAGGAGATTCAAGCAGAGATAAAAACCACACAGTTTGGCATTTTGAGTTTAGGAAATATCAAGGTTACTCCAAGGGAGAAAGATGAGGCTTTCTCCAACTGTAAAGATTTACAGCCTCAGAAACTGTATACAGGGTAGCAATGAGTCATGATTAAGAAGCATTATATAAAAACATAAGGAACCCTGGTAGCATAGTGAGTTATGTGTTTCACTGTTAACCACAAGGTCAGATGCTCTCATTCACCAGCCCTGTAACTGAGAAAAATGAGGCTTTCTGCTACTGTAAAGATTTATATAGTCTCAGAATCTCTATAGAGGGTAGCTATTGTGAGAAATTCTCAAGATGGTCCCTCTTCAGGAATAAAGGGCTCATGAGATTGCTCGACCAGACATAGGTTGTTAATTCACACCAGGGATATGTAAGCAGGATGAGTTGGGGAAAGGCAGAAAAGAAATTTCTTCTAGGACTAAGAACTTTAAATAAGAATATGGTCATTAAGATCATGGGTGCCATTTAAGACACTCTGGGGGAGGAAAATGGAACATTCAGGAATAGAATTGTAAATGGGGAACTGGAACTGAAGGAGGGACTTACTGGTTTGGGCTCCGGATTTGGATTTTGCAAAACCAAATAAAGAAAAGCTCATTCTCACTAAAATGAGTACAGATTAGATTACTGCATTTGTTGGTATCTACAATATTTCAAAGATCAGCTCTAGAAGATAAAACCAAATATTATTTTAAATATGTGCAAAGATCTGGAATCAGAAAACCAAAAAAGAAGAACACACTCAGCATTTTTCAAGCTGGAGGAACTGAAGAAAAAATTCAGGCCTCGACTTTTGTTATTAAAAGAGTCTCTGGGCAATTTATTGAATGATGCAGAAAGCATCAAGAGAAGATGGAAGGAATACACAGATGCTGTTTTTAAAGGGTGTGGCTCTGCAGGAATCACAAGATTTATAGTTCAAATCCAGCAGCTTCTCCTCAGAAACAGGATTGTTATGAGTCAGAATTGACTTAACAGCACTAAACAACAACAACCACTTTTGAGCTAATCAAAAGTTCAGTGGTTCAAACCTGATATCCAGTACACTGAAGAAAGATATGACAGTGACAATGTGCTTTCTTAAAGGTTTATATCCCTGGAAATTTACAGGGCTGTTCTACTGTCTATAAGGAAACTGTGAATCTGAATCAACAGGAAGGCAAATGGTTTTCTTTTCTTTCTTTCTTTTTTTTTGGATTCAGATGTAAAACTGACAATGGGATGTAAAGCTAAAACATTTAAAATCAGTAGCTTATAAGTTGGGATAGTATGTGGTGCCCCAAAACATTTCATAAACTTTGATAAAGAATAAGTCTCTATGACTAATTTCAGTTGATTGCTTCTAAGCAGGAAAAAAAAAAAAAAAAAAGAGGAATAATTATATGCACTGGTGGAAGCATACTTTTGAGCTGCAGTTTTTACTTAATTCCTGTCACCTTACTCATGACAGCATAACAAATAAAGAAACTGAGGATGGATTCTTAGGGATAATTAAGCAGTGTTGATCTTAGGACAGTTGTCTTTTCAATGAAACACTGATTGCATTGTTCATAACAAAACTATCTCTGCATGACAGAACTAATTAGTGACCATCTGAACTTACTTAACCAAACGAAAAAAGCAATTAAAAACACCACCATCACTGGATCTATCATTGAACAGCTGGTTATATTGATAAGCAACCCAGCGAGTTAAAGCTACTTTAGAACACAATGGAACATAATCTGCTTCCTGAGTAGTAATTAGAGAGCAATAAGAGAATATGAGATTACTGTTGAGAAACTGTAATTGTGATGCAAACAACTTTAAAAATACATTTTCTTCCTGAATTAGAATGAGAATAGCAGGTGAAAACATTTTATATTTTCTTCAACATTTTATATTCCTAGAGATGTACCTATCATGCTGAAGGACTTATCAACTATAAGATCTCTCAGAGAAGGACGCATTTGTATGACATTACAGTTAGATTTAACAGAGCATATAAAGATGCCCTTTTACGTAAAAACCATTGCAGTATTTAAAAAATTGTAAAAGGGGTTACATGATTTTGCATTATAAATACTTTGTGTTGTTGTTAGGTGCTGTCAAGTTTGGTTCCAACACATAGTGACCATATGTACAACAGAATGAAACACTGACTGGTCCTTTACCATTTTCACAATTGTTGCTATACTTGAATCCATTTTTTTCTGCCACTGTGTCAATCCATGTTAATCCATTTCACTGAGGATCTTCTTTCTTTTCACCGACCTTCTCCTTGAACAAGCATGATGTCTTTCTCCAGGGACTGCGCCCCACCCCCTCCTTGTGTAGTCACTAAAGCACAGTTAAACATCTTTATGTTATGTTCTGCTTTCAGCCAAATTACAGTTTAGATCTGTAGTGATAGCCCTTCTTACAAGTCCTCTTCTGAATTGCGTCTGAATTTCTGGAAGTTCCCTGTCGATGTACTACTGCAATGGATTTGGAATTATTTTCACCAAAATTTTACTTGCATGTGAAATTAATTATATTCCTCAAAGATTTCAACATTCCGTTTGGATGACTAAACTTTGGAATAGGCACAAATATGGATCTTTTACAATTGCTTGGGTAGGTAAATGCCTTCTATATTTCTTGGCATAGGTGAGTGATAGACCCCAACAGTGCCTCAGTTTTTTTAAATATTTCAATTTGTATTCTATCAGTTCCTGGAGCCTTGTTCTTTGCCAATATCTTCAATGAAGACTGGTTTTCTCTGTCATTACCATAGGTTCTTGATGATAAATTCTTTTTGCTGCAATGACTGTATTCTTTCATCTTCTTTTAACGCTTCCTGTGTCATTCATTATTTTGCCCACTGATTCCTTCAGGGTTGCAAGCTGAGTCTTGAAGCTTTCTTTAATAATTTCAGTTTGAAAAATGTTTGAATAGAAAATCCTCTGGTTTTCTAATTCTGAGCCTTTGAAAATTTCATTATAACGCATTGTCTTCTTAAACAGCCTTTTTTGTGTCTTGCAGGTTCCTGTGATTCTTGAAGCTATGCCATGGGTATTTTATACCATGCAGCATGGTCACCTGTAGTGAACAGGTTTCAGCTGAATTTTCAGATGAAGACAAACTATGATGAGGAAGAGACAGACTACTTCCAAATATTTATTCACTGAAAATCTCTATGATATCTCATTTGAGTAAAGTTTTACTAAAGGTAATACAGAAACTTCTGCAAGCATACATTGATAAGAACTTCCAGAGGTTCAAGCCAGATACAGAAGAAGCCAGGGAACAAGGGGTATCATTTCTGACGTCTGATGGATCTTGGCTGAAAGCAGAGAATACCAGAAAGATGTTTACCTGTGCTTTATTGACTATACAAAGGCTTTCAATTGTGCAGATCATGACAAGCTATGAACAAAATTGTGAAGTATGAGTATTCCAGAACACTTAATTGTGCTAATGAAGAATCTGTACCTGGACCAAGAGGCAGTTGTTTTTATAGAACATGGGAACACTGAATTGTTTCAAATTAAGAAAGATGTGTGACAAGGTTGTATTCTTTCACCATACTTACTCAACATGTATCCTGAGCAAATAATGTAGCATCAGAATTGGAGGAAGACTCATTAACAACCTGCAATATGCAGATAATACAACCTTGCTTGATGAAAGTGAAGAGGACTTAAAACATTTACTGATGAAGATCAAAGAGCACAGCCTTCATTATGGATTGCAGCTCAATGTCAAGAAAAGAAAAATTCTCACCACTGGACCCATAAACAACATTATTATCAAAGATTCAAGTTGTCAAAGACTTCATTCTTCTTGGATCAACTAACAATACTCGCGGAAGCAGCAGTCAAGAAATCAAAGAACGTATTGCATTAGGCAAACCTACTGCACAAGACCTTTTAAAGTGTTTAAGAGCAAAGATGTCAGGTTGAGGTCTAAGGTGAGCCTGACCCAAGCCAAGGTATTTTCATTAACCTCATATGCATGTGAAATCTGGACAGTGAATAAGGAAGACCATAGAATAATTGATGCTTTTGAGTTATGGTGTTGTAGGAGAATATTGAATGTGCCATGAGCTGCCTAAGAATCAATAGATCTGTGTTGGAAGAAGTGCAAACAGAGTGCTCCTTAGAGGCCAAGATGGCCAAACTTCGCCTCTCATACTTTGAATATATTGTCAGGAGGGACCTTCTCATTCGAGGATATCATGTTTGGTAAGGTGGAGGGTCAGATTAAAAGAGGAAGATCCCCAACAAGATGGATTGGCCAAGTGGTAGCATTGATGGACTCAAGGCAACAGTAGTAAGGTTGACCCAGGATCAGGCAGTGTTTCATTCTGCTGTGCATAGGGTCTCTATGAGTCTGTACCAACTCAATGGCACCTAACAACAACAACAATAATACATATGGCCCTTGCCAGATGGGATACACAGAAATCAAACTGACTATATCTGTGTAAAGAGAAAGTGGTAAAACTCCATATCATCAGCCAATACAACAGCATGGGCAGACTGTAGAACAGACCATCAATTCTTCATATGCAAATTCAGGTTACAACAAGTCAATGAGATCCAAAATATGACCTTGATTATATTCCACCTGAATTTGGTTATCATCTGAAGATCATATTTGATGCATTCAATACTAAAGACTGAAGTTCAGAAGAGTGGTAGGATGACACCAAGAACATCGTGCAAGAAAAAAAGGAAAAGGTCATTAAGAAGACAGGAGACTCTGAAACTTGCTCTCCAGCACAGAGACCCTAAAGAAAGTGAAAGAAATGAGGAGGTATAAAAGCTGACAAGAAATTTTCAAAGGTCAGTCTGAGAAGACAAAATCAATATTATAATGAAATGTGCAAACGCCTGGAGTTAGAAAGCCAAGAGGAAAGAACATGCTGCTCATGTTTTTAAGATGAGGGAACTGAAATAAAAATTCAAACCTTAATTTGCAATATTGTGGGTTTATATGGGCAAAATACTGAGTGATTCAGAAAGCATCAAAAGAAGATGGAATGAATAAACAGTCATTATACAAAAAAGAAATGGTCGATCTTCAACCTTTTCATGAAGTAGCCTATAATCAAAACCCAAGGATCCTGAATGAACGAAGAAATCTAAGGTGAATTAAAGGCATTAGCAAAGAACAAGGCACCAGAAATTAATGGGATACAAATTTAAATCTTTCTACAAAGAGATATGGCACTGGAAGCACTCACTCATCCACGCTAAGAAATTTGGAAGACACCTAACTGGCCAACTAACTAGAAAAGAACCATATTTATGCTCATTCCAAAGAGAGGTGATCCAAAGGAATGTAGAAATCATTGGACAATATCATTGATACACCATGAGAGTAAAGTTTTTTTTAAAGATAATACAAAAATGGCTGCAACCATACATTGATAGAGAGCTTCCAAAAGTTCAAGCTGGATACAAAAGAGAACCTAGAACCAGAAATATCATTACTGACATCAGAATGATTTTAGCAGAAAGTAGAGAATACCAAAAATATATTTACCTGTGCTTTATTGTCTATACAAAGACTTTTGATGTGTAGATCATAATAAGCTTTTAATATTATCAATAAAATTATGTTCATGGTACTCATGAGGAACCTAGACCAAGAGGCAGTTTTTTTTTTTTTTTTTTTCAATAGAGTAATGGAATAACAAATGGTTTAGAATTAGGAAGGTGTGTGCCAGGGTTATATATTTCACTATATGTATTCAATCTATATGTTGAGCAAATAATCTGAGAAGCTGGATTATAAGAAGATAAATGTGGCATCAGGATTGGAGGAAGATTCATTAACAACCTGGAAAAGCAGATGATGCAACATGCATGGGATCGCTATGAATCAGTACTGACTCAATGGCACATAACAACAATAACAGCAATTTTACATCATAATTTCTTCCAGATGCTTTAACTTCATTACTTTCAAGAGGAAGTTTCAGAGTCTCTTCTAAAATCCATTTTGGTACTTTTTTTCCTTCTCTCCTGACTTTGTAATATTTGATGTTCTTGATGTCATCCAAGAACTCTTCTGGTCTTGTATCATTAATGTCTAATGCATCAAGTCTGTTCTTGAGATGGTCTCTGTATTCAGGTAAAGTATACACAATTTCATATGTTGGTTCTCATGGATTTGTATTAAGTTTCTTTATCTATAACCTGAATTTGCATATAAGTAAGTGATGGCCTATGGTTGATGATATTGAGCTTCTCCATCATTTCTTCATACATATGTAGTCCATTTTATCCCTGTGTATTTCATCTCCTAATATTCACATGTATAATTAGTTTCTATTTATGTCATTGGAAAAGGAATTTGCAATGAATAAGCCATTTGTCTTACAAAATGATTTCATATGATTTCCGTCTTCGTTTCTATCACTGAGACCATATTTTCCAACTACTGATCCTTCCTTTTTGTTTACAACTTTTGCATTCCAATCACCACTAATTATCCATACTTCTTGATTGTACATTTGATCAATTTCAGGTTGAAGAAACTTGTAGAATTCTTCAATTTCAACATTATTGTCTTAGTGTTGGTACATAAATCAGAACAATAGTGGTATTAACTGATCTTCTTTGTAGACACATGGACAGTATTCTATCTGCAACAGTATTATACTTTAAGATATATCTTGAAATGTTCTTTTTGATGATGAATCCATGTCATTCCTCTTCAATTTTACATTCCTAGAAAAGGAAATCATGTGATTTTCTGATTCAAAAGATCAATATCTGTCTATTTAAATTGTGGTGCTGTAGGATCAGTACTGGACTGTGAACCATAAGGTCAGAAGTTCAAATCCACCAGCTACTACTTAGAAATTCTATAAAGGGTAACTATGAGTTGGAACCAACTCCACAGCACTTAACAACAACAATAATACCAAGGTATTGATCATTATGTTTCATCTCACTTTTTACACCTTTCAATATTTCTAGGCTCATGCTTCATACATTCAAAGTTTCAATTATTAATGTGTATGTACAGCTGTTTTTTTCTCATTTTGAGTTGTGCCCATCAGCAAATATAGGTCCCGAGTGCTTTGTACCATTCACATTATTTAGAAGGGAGCTCATATTTTGAGAATATTCCAACCTAAGGGCCTTGCCTTCTGGCACTATATCTGATAATGTTCTGAAGCTGGTCATATGATTTTCAGTGGCTAACCATTCAGATCTGACCCATAGCAACTCAACAAAACTTTACAACAACCATTCAGAACTGGATCACCTTCCTTTATTAAAAATCTGTCTTATTCAAGCAATTTTGTTGAAAATGTCCACCAAAGTAACACTGCTGGTATTTAAAATACTGGTGGCATAGCGTCAATCATCATAGCAACAAACATCTACCACAGTAGAGCAAAACTGACTGATGAGTGGTGGGCTGGCCTAATAAAGGTTGGCAATTCAAATCCAATCACTGGTCCCATGGAAGACAGACCTGGAAACAGTATCATCAACTTTACATCCATGAAAAGCCAGTGGAGCAGTTCTGTTCAGTAACACATTGGGTCATTGATAAGTCACATTGTTTGTTGATTATTTGTATATATATTTATATATCTGTTCTTATCTATCATTATATTTTTATCTATCTATTAGTTTGAGGACTGAAGTGCACCTGACCCGATCCATGGTATTCTCAATATCTGCATATGCATGTGAAAGTTTGATAGTGAATAATGAAGAATGTAAAACAATTGATACATTTAAATTATGGTGTTGGAGAAGAATATTAAGAGTATCATGGTCTTCCAGAAAAACAAACAAATCTGTGCTGGAAGAAGTATACCCAGAATAATCCTCAGAAACCAGGATGCCAAAACTTCATCTCTCATACTTTGACATATTACCAGGAGGGACCAGTCCCTCTCTGGGGACATTGTTCTTGGTAAAGTTGAACATAAGTGAGAGAGAGGAAGACCCCTAAGGAGATGCATTAGCACAGTAGCTGCAACAATGGTACAAGTATAAAAATGGTGGTGAGGATGTCACAGAACTGAGCAGTGTGGTTTTTTTTCTGTTGTGCATAGGGTCGCTATAACTTGGAATCAAATAAATGGCAACTAACAATATCAATCTTTTCTCTGTGGTTAAGAGTCAGGCTGCTAATTTGAAGATCTTCTAGTTTGAAACTACCAGCGGTTCCGCGGGAGAAAGATGAAGGTGTCGGCTACCATAAAGATTTACAGCCTCAGAATCCCTATATGGGTTCTCTATGAGTCTGCACCAATTCCACAGCACACCACCAAGGGCATTCTATTTGGTATATGTGTATAAATCCATATCTCTATATGGGCTTTAAAAATTTAATGAAACAACAATATTATGAATAACAAAATTTTTCAATGAACTTTTTTTATTCCCTCGTGTATGCTTATTTCTACATACAGTGATATGTACAGAAGTTGCAATTATTTCGCCAAAATTATATTTTTCATTTATTTGTGTATTAACTTTATTTGCTTTTCTGACTTTTGCCATTTTGCTTTCTTTGTTCCTTCGCTTTGATTTTTCATGGTAAGCAGGTATTTCTTGTTTTTCTTTCTTCTTTTAGTGATGAATTTGTCATACAATTCCCAGTAAAATTAGGCAACGACAAAGACGTTCTTAATCTTCAAAGAAGTACTTAAAAAAAAAAAAAATCAGTAACGAAAAGAGCAGATATTATATGTTTACTTCTATCTTATTACTTTTATTAAGGAAATGACACTGAGGACTATTTTGAGGAGTTACTAATCTAAGTACTTTTGCATATGGATTAATATATCTCTCAGATTATTAATGGCAGATTATTTTGTTATCCCCATGTCCCAGATGAGGTAATGGGAGTTTCAAAACCTTTAAGTAACATGTTCAGGATTAAGAACAAAAGTTAATGATACAGTGGAGAGATGGAGTGGCTGGGGACTCTAGACCCAGAGAGGGAGAGGAGCTGTGTGCTGACGACTGGGGAACAGGCTTGCAGGGTATACCGTTTGGTTGGTTGATGATGCATGGAGGGGATTGTAACCATGGCAATGGAATGATATATGATAGGATGAATGTAAAGCTACTGTTCTACCATTTAAACTATCATATAATTCACAATAAAACATTTTTTTTAAAGTTAGTTAATGATACAGCTAAAATTCTACAAGTAAGTTTCATAAAAATGAAGGCAGAAAAGTTTTTCAATTATTCATCCAACAGATGTATATTGAGCACTTTCTTTCAGCCAGAGCTGTATCACACAATTGGAATATAGATAGTAGTTAACTGTATAGACATAGTTGTTGCCCTTATAGAATTTTCCTTTCATTAGTAAATATTAATAATTAGATCACCTATTTTTTTCTGTAAAGGTCTAGATGGTAAATATTTTAGGCAATAAATCTTCCATGACTACATTTTGCTTATGAAACACAAAGCAGCTGTAGGTATGCATAAGCAAATAAGGATTGTTGTTTTTGCTACATACTGTCCAATCAGCTCTGACTTATTGTGACTCTACTCACAATAGAATTAAACACTTCCCGTTCATGAGTCAACCTCACTATCGTGTTTGCTTGAGTCCACTGTTGCAGATACTCTATTAATTTATCTCGTTGGTGAGCTTTCTATTTTTGTTGACTTTCTACTTTACCAAACAAAGTGTCCTTCTCTAAGGACTGGTCCCTGCACTGCTTTTTTCTAATGCCATCAGCTTTTGATCATACAATTACTACTTAAATGGTTAAACATTGATCAGTTCTTATGACAGTAACTCTGTGTCTCTCTTCAATCTCCTTTAGATGCTTCCAGAATGGTTCAGTATTATTTCCATAGAATTCTTCACTATTACAATAGGAGGCTGGGATGTTTTCTTCCATTTTTTCGGCTTCAGAAATGCATAGTATGTTCTTCCATTTTGGGTTTCTAATTCTATGCCTTTAAGAATAACACAGCCTATGGATTTGATGAAGAATTGTTTAAAATCTGCAATATGCATATGGCACAACCTTGATTGCTGAAATTAAAGAAGACTTGAAGCACTCACTGATGGAAACCAAAAATTATAGTCTTCAATATGGATTACACTTCACATAAAGAAATAAAAAATCTTCACACCCTGCACAGTAACCAACATGATAAACAGAGATAAGAGTAATATTGCCAAGAACTTCATTTTATTTAATGTACAAGCAATGCTCACAAAAGTTGTTGTTATGTACCGTGGAGTCAGTTCTGACTCATAGTGACCCTATACAGGGTTTCTGAGGCTGTAAATCTTTACGGAAGCAGAAAGCCTCATCTTTCTCCCATGGAACAGATGGTAGTTTCGAACTGCTGACCATGAGATTAGCAGCCTGATTCATAACCAGTAGCAGTGAAGAAATCAAATGGCATACTGCATTGGGAAAATATGCAAAATACCTTTTTAAGTGTTAACAATCAAAGATATCAACTTAAAGACTAAGATATCTGTGACACAAATGATAGCATTTTAATCACCTCATATGCATGCAAACCACCACTCATTGATCAATTGTACTATATTGGCTTAATTGTTGCTGTGATGCTGGAAGCTATGCCACCTGTATTTTAATAACCAGTAGGCTCAGCAATGGTGGACTGGTTCTGAATAGCAGAGGAATACTGTCAGATGGGACCAGCATACTGAAACATTATGAATAACAGCAGAATGTTGCTAGATACGCAAATGGATAATGAGTCACTCAGGTAAGAAGGCACTTTAAATATGACTGGAGAAGAGCTGCCTCCTCACAGTAGGATTGAGCATGATGACACAGTTTTGAGTAATGCTTTCAAGACATTCATTTGCTGATGGGCACAACTCAAAATGTGACAGTTGTAAATATTCTTTGATAATTAGAACATGGAATGTATGAAATATTAATATAAGAAAATTGCATGTTGTCAAAAGTGAAATGGACTGATAAACATAGTTATCCTAGGCATTAGTGAGCTGAAAAGGACTGGTATTATCTATTTTGAATCTGACGAACATATGGCTTACTAAGCCAAGAATAACAAATTGAAGAATAATGGAATTTCATTCATCAACAAAAAGAACTTTTCAAGATCTATCTTAAAGTATAATGCAGTCTGATACTTATATCTACAAGGTGGACCACTTAATACCAGTATCATTGGAATCTACATATGACACATGAAAGGCAGCAATGATGAAATTGTAGAATTCTACCAACCTCTTCAGTCTGGAATTGATTAAACATGCCATCAGGATGCACTGATAACTAATGGTAATTGGAATGCAAAAGGTTGGGGAAAAAAAGAGGAAGAATCAGTATTTGATAAATATGGCACTGATGATAGAAATGATGATAGATTGATAGAAAAGATGATATATTGCATGATAGAATTTAGCACGATCAATTAATTATTAATTACAAATACATGTTTGTAGATGACATAATAGACAACTATTCACATGCATCTCACCAGATGGAATACATAGAAATCAAATTGACTATATCTGTGGAAAGAAGCAGTAGAAAAACTTCATTTCATCAACCAAAACAAGTCCAGGGGCAGAATGTGGAATAGGGCATCAATTCAGTATGTCTATACTGAAACTAAAGAGAATTAAACCAAGTTCATGAGAGCCAAAACATAAACTTTAACATATTCCACCTGAATTTAGAGATCATCTGAAGAATAGATCTGATGCATTAGACACTAAGCTACTTCCAACTACTGATTCTTCCTCTTTTTTTCCAACCTTTGTATTCCAATATAGAAAACCAGGTCAATTGTGGGATTACATCATGAATACCATACAGGAAGAAAGGAAAAGTTCTTTACTGAAGAAGGAAAAACACCAAAATGGGTATCACAAGATACTCTAACATTACTCTCCAGCATAGACTATACTCTAATGTGAATGAAATAAATAAGGAGGTAAAAGAGGTGAATAAAATTTTAAAGGGCAGCTTGAGAAGACAAAGTCAAGTATTATAATTATATGTGCAAATTCCAGGATTTAGATAATCTCTCAAGCTGAAAGAGCTAAAGAAATAGTTCAAGTCCTGACATGCAATATTGAATGATGCTTTTGTTGTGTTATAAGATAAGCACTGGACTGCAAAGTTGTTTGAACAAAAAGGTTGGCAATTCAAACCCATAAGCTACTTCTCCAAAATCCTATACAGGGTCACTTTAAGTCAGACCAATTTAATGGCACTTAACAACAACAATAAATGAGCAATATATTAAATGATGCAGAGAGGATCAAAAGAAAATGTAAATGATACACAGATTCACTGTACCAAAAATTAATTGTCAATGTATTACCATTTGGAGAGGAAGCATTCAATCAGGAGCCACTGATCCTGAAGGAAGAAGTCCAAGGTGCACTGTAGGCATTGGCAAAGAACAAGACTCAGTGAATGGTTGGAAAACAATTTGAAATATTTCAACAAGCTGATACAGCACTGGAGGCATTCATCTATGCCAAGAAAAGTGGGAGACAGATACCTGGCCAATTGATTGGACTAGATCCATTTTTGTGTCTACTCTAAAGGGAGATGACCTAATGGAATATGTAAATCATTGGACAAAATCATTAATATAACGTTCATGTAAAATTTTGCTAAAGGTAATTAAAAAATGGCTGCAACAGGGAACTCCTAGAATTTAAAGTGGATTTCAGACAAGGATATGGAATTAAGGGTATCACTGCTGGTGTCAGATGGCTTTTGGCTGAAGTCAGAGAAAACCAGAAAGATGCTTACATGTGCTTTATTGATTACATAAAGACTTTCACTCGTGTGGATCATGGAAATTTATGAATAACATTGCTAAAAATAGGCTTGTTGTTAAGTTCCATCAAGTCGGTTCTGACCTATAGTGACCCTGTATAGGATTTCCAAGGAACAGCTGGTGAGCTTGAACCACCGACCTTGCACTTCAAATGGCTTTGCAGTCTGGTGCATTAACCCACAGTGCTACAAGTCTACAACATTTAATTGTACTCATGAGAAACAAGTACATGGATCAATAGACAGGCATTTGGACAGAATAGAGGGACAATGAATGGTTTAGACCAGGAAAGGTGTATACCAGAGTTGTATTCTTTCACCTAGAAGTTTGAAACTACCAGTGGTTCCGTGAGAGAAAGATGAGGCTTTCTGCTCCCATAAAGATTTACAGCCTCAAAAGCCCTATGCAGGGTCGTTATGGGTCAGAATCGACTTGACAGCACTTAACAACAACAACAATGTTGAGAAAATAATCCATGAAGCTGGATTATACGAAGAAGAACATGGCTTTAGGAATGAAAGAGACTCATTAACAACTTGTGATATGCAGATGATACAACCTTGCATGCTAAAAGTGAAGAAGATTGAAAATCTACTGATGAATATCAAACTGCATAGCTTTCACTATGGATTTCCTTTCAATGAAAAGAAAGCAAAAATCCTAATTCCTGGGCTAATAAATATCATGATGAATTGAGAAAAGGCTGAAATTGTCAGAAACTTCATTTTGCTTGGATCCATTATCAACAATCAAGCAAGTATGAGTCAAGAAATCAAATGACATTAGGCAAATATGCTGCACAAGATCGCTTTAAAATACTCAAGAGCAAAGATGTCAGTTTGGGGACTAAAGTGCACCTTACCCAAGTCATGGTATTTTCAGTAGTATTATATGTATGTGAACACTGAATAAGGAATAAGGAAGATCATAGAAGAATTGATGATTTGAGTTATGATACTGGAGGAGAATATTGAAAGTACCATGGATTTCCAGAGGTAAAACCAAATCTGTGTCAGAAAAGTATAACCAGAATGCTCCTTAAAAGCCAAAACGGCCAGATTTAGTCTCTCATAGTTTGGACATATTACCAGGAGTGAGCATTCCCTGGAGAAAGACATCATGCTTGGTAAAGTGGAGGGTTAGTGAAAAAGTTAAAGAAACCAAAATGATGGATTGGCACAGTGGCAGCAGCAATGGGCTCAAGCATAACAAAGATTGTGAGGACGATGGAGGACTGGATAGTGTTTCATTCTGTTGTGTATAGATTTTCTATGAGTCAGAACAGAATAGATGGCACGTAACAACATGCATCTGAAAACTGAGCAATGACTGAAGAAGAATTATTTTGTTGATGTTGTTGTTGTTGTTAAGTGCCGTTGAGTCGGTTCCGACCCATAGTGACCCTGAATAGGGTTTCTGAGGCTGTAAATTTTTACAGCAGCAGATAGCCTCATCTTTCTCCTGTGGAACCGCTGGTAGTTTCGAACTGCTGACCTTGTGGTTCGCAGCCAAATACTTGAACTTTCTTAAGAATGAACACATCTAAATTGAAAGTTTATCCAAAATATCTCTCTCAAAGTGAAGATGGCTAGACTTCATTTTATATACTTTGCATATGTTATCAGGAAAGACAAATTCCTAGAGAGTGGCATTGCGTTTTCTACAGTAGAAGGTCAGTGAAAGAGAAAGAATTTCAACAAGATGGGTTGACAAAGTAACTGCAAGATAATTTGTGAAGAGAGCACAGTTCAGTCACTGTTTTTTTTTTTTTGTTGTTGTTGTTGTGCATAGGGTCACTACAAGTGAATGACACTCTATAGCACCTGAAAACAGTATGTATCAGGTGCTCTCCTATGTCATGCTGTTACAATCACACAGGCGACTATTTTTATTCCACTGTGTATGTTTTTATCTGCTAAGCATTTATGAGCTTGTTTATAAAATAAGGCCTTTTTTTCTAAGTTTATTCAAATAAAAAAGGTATGCTCTTAAACTTAGAAATACTATAAGAACAGGAATTCTATATGCATCAGCAGAATATCATATCATCCAGTGTTTTACCCCCATCTCTTTGCCAATAACAAAATATTGATAATCAGCCTGAGATTAGGGGGGAAAAAAAGAATCCAGAAGCTAGTTTCTTGATAATGATATGGCAAAGATTTAAATTACCTGACTCCTGACAATATCAACAATTCCTTCACTTGGGTATTTTTTGTGTTTTGAACTGAACTACACAGACTTTTCTGAAAAAGATTTAGCCATTATGCACAGTATAAGAGTGTGGTAAGCTTCTTAAGTTGTATGAAATCTGAAAGTGAGAGGGACATTAGCTGTTGGCTGAACTTCAGACAGATTGTCTGCATCTCTGATCGGCATAATAAACTGGGAAAAAGAGCATTTGTTTCATGCTGCCAAGGAACAATATATGCAAGGAAAATACACAGTTCTGTACATTCATCTATCTCCCAATATACCTTAGGATTAAAATTTAACTAACAAATGGTAAAAATAATAAATAATATAATGGTATTTAATGCCTACAAATCAACAACATAAAAAAAAATAACTATATAACTTTTACTAATTGATAGTGATTGTGTTAACAATGGAGATTATATACAAAATGTAGGAGTCTTAAAATCTTCTAAATCTTGCCTGATGAATTGTTTTAATCTTCAGTCACTTACTGAGTAATAATAATAGTGTTTTTTTTTTTTTTTT
>NW_006408856.1:2304690-2315118 GCF_000296735.1 Chrysochloris asiatica | reverse complement strand
ACATAAAGTTTTTAAAACATAAATTATTGTGTAAAAAATGAGTAGCAATTAAAAAAAATTATTAAATCCTAATATTATCAAATCTGTACTGCAGATGACCTCTAAATTCAGGTGGGAAATACAAGGTCATATTCTGGCTCTCATGGAATTGTTTTCATTTTCCTCAGCTTCAGTTTGAATTTGCATATGAGTAATTGATGGTCTGTTCTACAGACTGAAAACCAGAAGAGTTGTGGGATGACATCAAGAACATCATACATGAATAAAGCAAAAAGTCATTGAAAAGACAAGAAAGAAGGAAAAGAGCAAAATGGATGTCAGAAGACACACTGAAACTTGCTCTACAGTGTAGAGATGCTAAAGCAAATGGAAGAAATGAGGAGGTCCAAGAGCTGAACAGAAAATTTCAAAGATCATCTGGAGAAGATAAAGCCAAATATTATAATAAAATGTACAAAGATTTGGAATCAGGAAACCAAAAAGGAAGAACACGCTCAGCATTTCTCAAGCTGGGGGAACTGACGAAAATATCCAAGCCTCAACTTTCATTATTGAAAGATTCTCTGGGCAAATTACTGAATGATGCAGAAAGCATCGAGGGAAGATGGAAGGAATACACAGAATCACTGTACCAAAAGGAAATGGTTGATGTTGAACCATTTCAAAAGGTATGATATGATCAAGAGCCAATGATAATGAAGGAGGAAGTCCAAGTTGCATTGAAGGAATTGGCAAAGAATAAGGCACCAGGAATTGATGGAATAAAAATTGAAATCTTTCAAGAAAGTGAGGCGGCAGAGGAGGTCCTCATTCATCTCTGTCAAAAAAAAAAATTGGAAGACAACTATCTGTCCGACTGATTAGAAGAGATCCATATTTGTGTCCATTCCAAAGAGAGGAGACATAACGGAATGCAGAAATCATCAGACAATTGCTTTGATATCCCATGCAAGTAAAGTGTTGCTAAAGATAATACAGAAATGGCTATAATCATACATTGACAGAGAACTTCCAAGGGTCAAGCGGGATTCTGAAAAAGCTGTGGAACAAGGGATATCATTGCTTATCTCCAATGGATCTTGGCTGAAAGCAGACAATATGAGAAAGATGTTTACCTGAGCTTTATTGACTACACAAAGACTTTTGATTGTGTGGATCATGACAAGCTATGGACAACATTGCAAATTATGAGTAATTGTGCTTATGAGTAATCTGTACCTGGACCAAGATGCAGTTGTTCGAACAGAATATGGGAACACCGAATGTTTTAAAATAAAAAAAGGTGTGCGACAAAGTTGTATTCTTTCACCATACTTATTCAACAAGTCTGCTGAGCAAATAATACGAGAAGCTGGTTTTTAGGAAAAAAGTGGCATCAGGATTGGAGGAAGACGCATCAACAACCTGCGATATGCAGATGATACAACCTTCCTTGCTGAAAGTGAAGAGGACTTAAAACATTTATTTACTGATGAAGGGAAAACGTGGCATCAGGATTGGAGGAAGACGCATCAACAACCTGCGATATGCAGATGATACAACCTTGCTTGCTGAAAGTGAAGAGGACTTAAAACATTTACTGATAAAGATCAAAGAGCCCAGCCTTTGGTACGTATCACATCTCAAAGTAAAGAAAACAAAAATCCTCACCACTGGACCAATAAACAACATTCTTATCAACAGAGAAAAGATTGAAGTTGTCAAGGGCTTCATTTTTCTTGGATCAACTATCAACATTCATGGAAGCAGCAGTCAAGAAATCAAATGACGTATTGCATTAGGCAAATCTGCTGCACAGGAACTTTTTGAAGTGTTGAAGAGCAAAGATGTCAGCTTAAGGACTAGGGTGCGCCTGACCCAAGCCATGGTATTTTCAATAATCTCATATGCATGCAAAAGCTGGACAGTGAATAAGGAAGACAGTAGAAGAATTGATGCCTTTGAGTTATCGGAAATATTGTCAGGAGGCACCAGTCATGGGAGAAGGATATCATATTTGGTAAGGTGGAGGTTCAGAGAAAAAGATGAAGATCCCCAAAAAGATAGCTTGGCCAAGTAGCAGCATCGATATTCTCAAGCGTGGCAACAGTAGTGAGGTTGACCCAGGATCGGGCAGTGTTTCATTCTGCTGTGCATAAAGTCGGTATGGGTCAGTACTGACTCGATGGCACCTAACAACAACAACAACAACATTATCAAAGCTTTTGAAGGAGTCTTAGCTGATATAGGTACACATTTGCACTTTTATCTATTTTTTTACCTAGCTGTGCCTCAATGCCTATGTACTTTAATAATTTTGAAGACGCTTGAGTGTTGCATATCATTATTTCAATTATATAAGCATATTAAATTTCCATTTTAGAAATGGAAATGTTTTAAGGTTCAAAATGTCAGAAAATCAAATATATTATTCAGCAGAGTATACTCGATTCTGAAATAAAACTTCTATTTTCTGAACTACTTTGCTATGTACAATTATTCAGAACTTTATGAGCGGTTATTTTAAATAATATAATTTTAACATTATAGATTTATAGACGTTAAACACCAGCATATTATTTATTATTTTGACCATTTGGCAGTTAATTTTTTTCCAAATCAAAATGTTAGTATATGTGCATATTTCTATATAAGTACATATAGATTTAAAGTTCTGAGATTTAAAGTTTTTTTGACTGAAGGTATTAATTGCATTTATGTAAGAAGTGTTGCTTTTGGTTCACTGATTCTTATGTGAACTAAGTAACTAAGTGACTTATGAAGCAAAGAAAATGAAATTCAGATCTTTGAGTTATAGAGATGGAACTGTTCCAACAGAGGAGAGAAAAGATTTGATGGAGTTGGGGCAAAAAAAAGCTGTCTTAAGGAGTTAGAAAATAATATATTATTATGATATTTAAAATGCATTTAAAAGTTTATGGCATTTTAATTTCCCTAGATTATTTTCATATTTATGATTCAACAAACACACCGATGTGGAAAATTGATGAGAAGAATAATAATTAAATTAGCAGGTTTAGATACATAAACTGTTGTATACCATCTATCTCTTGGCCATTCTTAAAAGAAAAACAGTTATTATTATATTTTACTTAAATTGTCAGTATAATATTGTTCTGATATTTGTTCTCATATTGCTTTATATTGTTGAATATTATAAACAGAGACCAAGAGGCAATTGTTCAAACAGAACATGGGAACACTGAATGGTTTAAAATAAGGAAAGGTGTGTGACAGGGTTGTATTATTTTACCATATTTATTCAATGTGTATCCTCAGCAAATCATCTGAGAAACTGGGTTATATCAAGAAAATGTGACATCAGGATTGGAGTAAGAATCATTAACAACCTGCGATATGCAAATGATACAACCTTGCTTGCTGAAAACGAAGAGGACTTAAAACATTTACTGATGAAGATCCAAGAACACAGCCTTCGGTATGGATTACATCTCGAGGTAAAGAAAACATGAATCCTCACCACTGGACCAATAAACAACATTCTTATCAACAGAGAAAATATTGACGTTGTCAAGAACTTCATTCTTCTTGGATCAACTACCAACACTCAGGGAAGCAGTAATTAAGAAATCAAATGATGTATTGCAATAGGCAAATATGCTGAACAAGAAATTTTTAAAGTGTTGAAGAGGAAAAACTCAAGCTTGAAGGCTAAGTTTTGCCTTACCCAAGCCATGGTATTTTCAATAACCTCATATGCATGTGAAAGTTGCACAGTGAATAAGGAAGATTGTAGAAGAATTGAAGCATGAACTATGGTATTGGAGAAGATTAATGAAAGTGCCATGGGGTACCCAAAGAACAAACAGATCTGTGTTGCAAGAAGCATAGCTAGAGTGCTCCTTGGAGGCCAGGATGGCCAAACTTCATCTCTCATCCTTCAGACATATTGTCAGGAGAGATCGGACACTGGAGAAAGACATCATGATCAGTAAAGTGAAGAGTCAAAGAAAAAATGGAAGACCCCCTAGCAAAATGGCAGCATCAATGGGCTGAAGTGTGGCAACAATCTTGAAGCTGTCCCAGGATCAGGCAGTGTTTTGTTCTGTTGTGCGTCGGGTCACTATTAGTCAATACCAACTCCATGGCACCTAACAAACACGTGAACAGAGAGACTAATCTGAAGTTAAACTGCTTCACCTAATGTATCAAATGAAACATCCAGTTTATAGCAATGCCTTTTGCTTCAATTACTTCAAATTGACAAGTTGCTGTTGTTTGATTTCACAGAGTCGGCACTGATTGAGATAAATCCAATGCATAATAGAACAAAACACTGTCTAATCATGTGCCAACCTCACAATCATTGCTACAATGGAGCCCATTGTTACTGCTACTGTGCTACTTTACCAAGCAGGATGTCATTATCCAGGGAATGTGCTCTTTTATGGAATATCTAAAATAGACCAATTATAAAAGTATAAGTCAAACACTGTTGCTATAGACAACAATGTGGAGAATGAATATTCTGGAGCGCTTAATCATGCTCTTGAGAAGTCTTTCCATAAAGCAAAAAGGACTCTTTCAAACAAAAGAAGCGACACTGGATGCTTTAAAATCATGAAAGGTTTGCACCATGGTTGTATTTTTTTAACCATATTTATTCAGTTTGGAGCCTGAGAATATAACCTGAGAAACTGGATTATATGAAGAACAACATAGAATCAAAATTAGAGAAAGGCTTATTAACAACCCGTGATGTGAAGATGATACAATCATGCTTGTTGATAGCTACAAAGACTTAAAATACTTACTGATGAAGATCAAAGAATACATATTTTAGTATGGGTTGAATCTCAATGTAAAGAAAACAAAAATCTTCACATCTGGCCCAATAAATATCCTGACAAACGAAGATAATATTAAAGTTGTCAGATATTAGTTTGCTTTGGATATACAATTAACGCTCATGGAAGCAGCAGTCAAGAAGTCAAATGACATATTACATTAGGCAAACCTGCTTTACAAAACCTTTTTAAAGTGTCCAAGAGCAAAGATGTCAGTTTGAGATCTAAGGTGCACCTGACTCAAGTCAAGGTATTTTCAGTAGCCTCATATGCATGTGAATATAAGACAATACATAAAGAAGGCCATAGAAGAACTGATGCATTTGAATTAGGGTGCTGGAGAAAAAATACTAAAGATATAAAAGAACAAACAAATATGTGTTGGAAGAAATACAATAAGAATATTACTTAGAAGTCAAAATGTCCAGGTTTCATCTCTCATAGTTTGAACATATTATGGGTAGGGACCATTTCCTGGAGAAGCACATTGATGGTGGTGGTTATGTGCTGTGGAATTGGTTCCAACTCATAGCGACCCTGTACAGGGTTTCTGAGGCTGTAAATCTTTACCAGAGCAGACCGCCTCATCTTTCTCCCACGGAACAACTGGTAGTTTCGAACTGCTGACCTTGCAGCTCGCAGCCCGTTTCGTAACCACTACGCTACCAGAGCTCCTTTACCAAGCACATTATGCTTGGTAAATTGGAGGGAAAGCTAAAAAGAAGGAAACACCACTGAAATGGATTGGCACAGTGAATCAACTCAGTGTTCAAGCACAACAGTAATTCAGAGGATGTTACAGTACCAGTCAGTGTGGTTTTTTTTTTTTTTTTTTTCCTTGTATACAGCATTGCTAGGAGTCAAAAATGATTGTATGGCACTTAACAATAATAACAAAAGTCAAAAGTCAAACCACATTGCTACTAGAGTTTCTGTTAATACATACACTGATTATTCCAAACAAAACATTTTAAACATGTGTCTGTGATCAGTGGACAAATATCTCTGCAGACAAATTCTCTCGGCAGTAGTTTACCTTGGTCTTGAATTTTTGTTGTTGATAGGTGCCATTGAGTTGGTACAGACTCATAGTAACCCTCTGCATAACAATGAAACACTTCCCTTTCCTTGCCCACCTTCAGAATTATTGTCATGCTCTTTTGTCCTCCCATGTTGCTTTCAATATTTTCCTTGATCACCATAACTCAAATGCATAAATTATGTGATCTTCCTTATTCACTGTATAACTATCACAAGCATATGATGTTATTGAAAATACTATGGCTTGGATCAGGCTCAATTTAGTCCTCAAGCTGACATCTTTGCTCTTCAACATTTTAAAAAGTTTTATTTTTGCAGTAGGTTTGCCTAATGTAATACATCCTTTGAATTCTTGACAGCTGCTTCCTTGAGTGTTGATGGTTGATCTAAGAAAAATGAAGTCTTGACAACTTCATTCTATTCTCCATTGAAAAGAATATTGCTTACTGGTCCAGTGGTGAGAATTTTTGTTTTCTTGACATTGAGATGCAATACATACCAAAGGCTCTGGTCTTTGATTTTCATCAGTAAGTATTTTCAGTTCTCTTCACTTTCAGCAAGGAAAGTTGTATCATCTGCATATTGCAGATTATGAATGAGTCTTCCTCCAATCTTGATGACACATTTTCTTGTTGCAACCCAGCTTCTCAGATTATTTGTTCAGGATACAGGTTAAATGAGTACAGTGAAAGAATACAACCCTGTTGCACACCTTTCCTAATTTTAAAACATTCAGTGTTCCCATGTTCTGTTCGAACAACTGCCCCTTGGACCAGGTTCCTCAGGAGCACGTTAAATGTTCCAGGATACTTATACTCCAACATGGTTGTCAATAGGTTTTCATGATCCACACAATCGAAAGCCTTTGCATAGTCAATAAAGCACAGGTAAATAACTTTCTGATATTCTCTACTTTCAGCAAAGATCCATCAGACATCAGCAATGATAACCCTCATTCCACGGCCTCTTCTGAATCTGGCTTGAACCTCAGGAAGCTATCTGTCAATGTAAGTTTGCAGCCATTTCTGTATTGTTGTTCTTGCTAAGTGCTGTGAAGTCAATTCTGACCAATAGTGCACCTGTATAGGGTTTCCAAGGAGAAGCTGGTGAGCTTGAACCTCCAACTTTGCAGTTCAAATGGCTTTGCAATCTGGTACACTATCCCACACGCCACACCAGGACTCCTGTTTCTGTACTACTTTTAGTAAAACTTTACTTGCATGGGATATCAAAGATATTGTATGATGATTTCTGCATTCCATTGGATCACCTCTCTTTGGAACTGACAAATATATAGATCTCTTCCAATCAGTTGGCCAGATAGTTGTCTTCCAAATAACTTGGCACAGATGAGTGAGTGCCTCCTTACTTTCTTGAAAGATTTCAATTTTTATTCCATCAATTCCTGGTGCCTTATTCTTTGCCAATTCCTTGAATGCACCTTGGACTTCCTCCTTCAGTATCATTGGCTCTTGATCATATGCTACCTCCAGAAGTGGTTGAACATCAGCCATTTACTTTTGGTACAGTTCCTCTGTGTATTCCTTCCATCTTCTCTTGATGCTTTGTGCATCATTCAATAATTTTCCCAGACAAAACTTCAATAACAAAAGTTGAGGCTTGAATTTTTTTCTTCAGTTCACCAGCTTGAGAAATGCAAAACATATTCTTCCTTTTTCGTTTTCTGACTCCAGATCTTTGAATATTTTGTTGTAATATTTATCTTTATCTTCGTTAGCTGATCTTTGAAATTTTCTGTTCAACTCTTTTACCTCCTCATTTCTTCCATTTGCTTTAGCATCTCTACACTGGAGATCAAGTTTCAGTGTCTCTTTTGACATCCATTTTCCTTCTTTCTTGCCTTCTTAATTACTTTTTGCTTTCTACCTGTATGCTGTTCTTGATACCATTCCATAACTTTTCTGGTCTTTGGTCTTTAGTGTTTAATGTATCAAATTTGCTCTTCAGATGATCTCTAAATTCAGGTGGGATATATTCAAGGTCATACTTTGGCTCTGGTGGGCTTGTTTTCATTTTCATCAGCTTCAGTTTGAATTTGCATATGAATAATTGATTGTTTGTTCCACAATCTGCCCCTGGCCTTGTTTTGACTGATGATATGGAGCTTTTCCATCATCTCTTTCCACAGATGTAGTCAATTTAATTTCTATATATTCCTTCTTGTGAGGTCCATGTGTATAGTCTTCTCTTATGCTGTCTAAAAAGGGTATTTGAAATGAACAAATCAATGGTTTGGCAGAATTCTGTCATGTGATCTCCAGGATCACTTCCATCACCAAGGCCATATTTTTCAACTACTTATTCTTCCACTTTGCTCCCTATCTTTTCATTCCACTCAACACTAATGATCAATACATGTTTGATCAATTTCAGATTGAAGAAATACGTAGAATTCTTCTATTTCATCATCACTGGCTTTTGTTGTTGGTGCGTAAATTTGAGTAATAGTAGTATTTACTTGTCTTCCCTGTAGGTGTATAAATGCTATCCTATCACAGACAGTGTTGTACCTTATGACTTATCTGGATATGTTTTTTTTTTTTCACTATGAATGCAACACCATTCCTCTTCAACTTGTCAGTCCCAGCATAGTAAACCTTGTGGTTGCCAGATTCATAATGGTCAATAACAGTCCATTTCACCTCACTGGTGCCTAAGATATTGATGTTTATGTATTCCATTACATTTTTGACAAATTTTCATTTTTCTAGACTCATACTTCATACATTCCATGTTCTGATTATCAATGGATGTTCACAGCTGTTTCTTTTCACTTTCAGTTGTGCCCCATCAGCAAATGAAGGTCCCGTGGGCTTTGGTTGTTCTCTGTAAATTTATGATTGTAGACATTTCTGTATTGTTTTTAGTAAAACTTTACTCACATGGGATGTCAAAGATATTGTCCAATAATTTACGCATTACATAGGGTCACCTCGCTTTGGAATGGGCACAAATACACATCTCTTCTAATCAGTTGGCCAGGTTTTTGTGTTCCAATTTTCTTGGCATAGATGAGTGAGTGCCTCCAGTGCCGCTTCACTTTCTTGAAAGATTTCAATTTGTATTCCATCAATATACCATGCCTTGTTCTTTGCCAATTCTTTCAATGCACCTTGGATTTCCTCTTTCAGTGTCATTGGTTCTTGATGATATGCTACCTCTTTAAAGGTTGGAACATGGACCATTGCCTTTTGGAACAGTGATTCTGTGTATTCCTTCCATCTTCTTTTGATTCTTTCTGCATCATTCAATAATGTCCCAACAGAATCCCTCCTTAATGAAATCTGAGGCTTAATTTTTTTCTTCAGCTCTCTGAGCTTGAAAAGTACTGAGCATGTACATCCCTTTTTGGGTTTTTTTGTTTTGTTTTTTTTTTTTGGCTATCATAAAAAAAATCTAATCAAAACAATATCATCAAGGATGCCTACAAAGTCTTTTTAAATTCAAGGCAGTAAGGTAGCTGAGAAAATTATGGTGATTATTTTTTGCAATTCTAAATGTGTCATATGGATTAACATTCTCTGTGGAGAGAGGATAACCATGCATGTTTTCTATGAAGAAGTTTTAAGAAAATGGAAAACTGCTTTGCTGAGGAATAGTCCAGAATAATTTTAACAACTAATTACTTTACATCACAGCAATGCACTTAATCATTTTTTGAGGGTAGCAAGGATCTCCTATTAGAAATTACATGGGAAAACATACCCAATCTACACTAAACATACTCCATCAACACTAAAGTTCTAATCTTGCCCCTCAGACTTTCCCCCCTCCAAATTCAAAAGGCATTGAAAAGAAACAAAATTTCATTATCATGAGGATGGAAAAGCTGCCATCTTGATGTGGTGTAAATCAATGAGTATTGTTATTGTCAGGTGCCATCAAGTTGGAACTGACTCATCGCGACCCCATGCACAGAAGAATAAAACAATGTCCGATCCTAGGCAAACCTCACTACCGCTGCCACACTTGACGCCATCACTGATGCCACCTGGCCGGTCCATCTCATTGGGGGTCTCCCTCTTTTCCTCTGACCCTCCATCTTACCCAGCATGACATCCTTCTCCAGCGACTGTTCCCCCCTGACAACATGTCCAAAGTATGAGAGACGAAGCTTAGCCATCTGGGCCTCCAAAAGCACTCTGGCTGCAGTTTTTCCAAAACAGATTTGTTGGTTCTTTTGGCAGTCCATGGCACTTTCAGTATTCTCCTCCAACACCACAACTCAAAGGCATTAATTCTTCTACGATCTTCCTTACTCACTGACCAGCTTTCACATCCATATGAGTTTATTGAAAATACCATGACTTGGGTCAGGCTCACCTTAGTCCTCAAGCTGACATCTTTGCTCTTCAACACTTCAAAAAGTTCCTGTGCAGCAGATTTGCCTAATGCAATATGTCATCTGATCTCTTGACTGCTGCTTCCATGAATGTTGAAGAATGAAATCCTTGACAATTTCAATCTTTTCTCCATTGATAAGAATGTTGTTTACTGGTCCAGTGGTGAGGATTTTTGTTTTCTTGACATTGATATGCAATCCATACTGAAAGCTGTG
>NW_006408856.1:2280113-2303831 GCF_000296735.1 Chrysochloris asiatica | reverse complement strand
TTTTCTTGATGCATCCTGCATCATTCAACAATTTGCCCAAAGAATCTTTCAACAACGAAAGTCGAGTCTTGAATTTTTTCTTCAGTTCCCCAGCTTGAGAAATGCTGACCGTGTTCTTCCTTTTTGGTTTTCTAATTCCAAATCTTTGCATATTTTATTATCATATTTAGCTTTATCTTCTCGAGTTGATCTTTGAAATTTTCTGTTCAGCTCTTGGACCTCTTCAATTCTTCCCTTTGCTTTAGCATCTCTATGCTGGAGAGCAAGTTTCAGAGTCTCCTCTGACATCCATTTTGACCTTTTCCTTTTTTCTTGCCTTCTTAATGACTTTTTGTTCTCTTCACATATGATGTTCTTGATGTCATCCCACAACTCTTCCGGTCTTCAGTCTTTAGTGTTTATCACATCTTTTCTTCAGATGATCACTAAATTCAGGTGGGATAAATTCAAGGTCATATTTTGGTTCTTGTGGACTTGTTTTCATTTTCTTCAGCATCAGTTCTTCTAGGTTATGTTGTAAAGCAGTTTTGCATTTTTATATTTTTGTTAAATGAAATTTTATATGATTATGCAGCAACAGTTTTTGACTTATCCTCATGTGTATAGACTAGTGTTGTTTGGTAATTACTAGGAATAAAAGGGAATCAGAATGAGGGAGTCATTGTTTAAGGATAATGAAAAAAAAAAGGAAAGCAGTTCTTAGTGATTTAGTGATGATTGCACATGATGCATGTAATTTATATAACTGAACTGTAATTGCAAAAAGCTGAAATGGTACATATCACAATAAATATATAATTACTGTTGTTTTACACTTAACATTTTTGTTTTATAATTTTCATTTACTTTTTGGCTGTTAGTCTATTAATCCGTTTTTTTTTTGTTTGTTTGTTTGTTTGTTTTTTGATGTTTTTTTTTTTCCTTTTAGTCATATTGTTCTGACAAAAGAGTTTCCATTCTATTCTCATATCAGGTACTCCAGATCCCTGCCCCTCCCCACACCTTTTTGCTGGCATTTTTGGATCACATCATATCTCAGTGATTAACTTTTTGAGAACCTGCCTAATTTTATCCAATATTGGTTCTGCCAATTCCACCATCAAAGAACTTGGATTCTAATTTTTCACATTGGTGCTAACACCTGTTGCTTTTCTTTCTTTGTGTAACAGCCATGATAATGCGGTTGAAGTGGGTTACTAGTTGGGTTGCTAATCTCAAGGTCAGTAGCACAAAACTACCAGCCATTCTGTAGGAGAAAGATGAGACTTTCTGCTCCAGTAAAGATTTGCAGCCTCAGAAACCCTATGCAGAGTTGCTATGAGTCGCAGTCAACTCCACCGCACATGACCAAAGAAATCCTGGAGTTCTGTTGTGGCGCTGTGATTTAATTCCCTGGACTGCAAGTTCATTTTCAACTGCAAGGGCAGTGGTTCAAACTCACCAGCCCCTATTTAGAAACCCTATAGAGGGTTGCTATGGGTTGGAACCGGCTAGATGGCACTTAACAATAAAAAAAAGGGTCCTACTAATTGCAATTGTTGCAACTGTAAAGGTAGAAGTTTTGTAGCAAACAAGAGTGAGTGATCAAACTTACAGTCCCAGAGCGGAGGACCCTGGGACCCTCAAGAGAGAAGAGTGGGAACAGAGTGTGGGACCCTATCCAGAGAAGCTGTTATGCTAGAGATGGAGGCAGAGGTGATGACATGGAGAGACAGAGCAGCTGAGGACTATATATAGAGTCATGGAGGAAGAGGGGATGTGTGCTGGAGGCTGGAGGGCAGCTTGCAGGGTATACCCTTTGGTTGTTTGAATGATTGTATGTTCCTGAAAGTTTTGTGTACATCCAAAGAGAAGGAAAGAAAAACAGAAGTAATAAAAGCAAGTACTATTGAATGATGAAGCATTCAGGGAGTTGTAATCATAGCAATGAAATGAATACTATTGTAATCATTGCAAATGAAACGGATATGATAGGGTGAGCGTAAAACTGATCTTCCCCCATGTAAACTATCACTCAATTCACAATAAAAAACTTCAAGAAAAAAAAACAAAGTGAATAGACTCAGTTTTGGCTATTACTATTTTGAGTTGGGTTTCTGTCACTTGCAAATAAATGAATCCTGACTAATACAGTAAAAGAGAAAAGAAAATAACAGGGGTGGGGGGGAGGTGTCCAAGTATGGCACTGTAGGCTAATGTACTAGATCACAAAGTCAGTTTGAACCACAAGGTCGGCCTTTCAAGATCACCAGCTGCTCCTTAGAAATTCATTCTATGGCACTCAACAACGATAAGAATTGAAAAAAGCCCTGGAAGTATAGTGGATTATGAGCTGTACTGCTAACCACAAGGTCAGCAGATGAAATCTATCAGTTATGCTAAGGAAAATAAAGGAGGCTATCAATTTCTATAAAGATTTACAGGCTCAGAAACACTATTATAGATTTAATTAGTGAGGGTAATATAGTGTTTGTGGGTTGGGCTGGTAACCACAAGGTCAGCAGTTCAGAACTATCAGCAATTTGAAAGATGAGACTTTCTGCTTCCGAAAAATCCTATGCATGGCCACTATGAATTGGTATCATTCCATGACACACCACTACAACACTACCATGAGTAGAATCACAACTACCACCACAACCAATGATTATTGAGTTGAGCATCATTTTGGGTGTATGCTAACAATTTGTATTTATGTTTTGTTCTTAACTTTTTAGACTTTTTGTTTTATGAACATTTTAATACTTTCAATTTATAATAGAGTTATTCCCTGCATTTTATTTTTAATAATGTTTTATTGTGAATTATATGATAATTTAAATAAGAGAACATTAGATTTACATTCATGCTATCATATATAATTTCATTGCCATGGTTACAAATCCCTCCATGCATCATCAACAAACCAAAGGGTATACCCTGCAAGCTTTCCTCCTCCTCCTCAGCACACAGCTCCTCTCCCTTTTTGGGTCTAGAGTCCCCAGGTATTCCCTCTATCCATGTCATCATATCTGCCTCCATCTCTGACATCACTGCTTCTCTGGGTAGGGTCCCGCTCTACGCTCTTCTTCCTTGATGGTCCCAGGGACCTTGGCTTCTGGACTGCAAAGTCAACCACTCCCCTCCTTTTGCTACAAAATGTCTACTTTAACATTTCCAGCCCTCACAGTCAGTCCTGATAGCAATTAGTCACTATTGTGCCACATGAGAGCAATCCCCATCTCCATTCATCAGCCCTGCCAGACAGATTGGATACTACTCAGTGGAGATTCTGCCTTCCTCTGGGTCCTCTGTATCTAGGCTCTCTCTTGAAAGCTTGTAAATCAGTCATGTCTTGCCTTTTTAGCCTCCCATTCTGGGTAGCCAATGTCCACGTTGCCCATCCCTGTCTACCCTGTTTATCTAGGGGTGGGAATGATCCTTGTTGTAAAGATTTATTCCCTGTTTTGAGCTTCTGCATCCATTGTTGTTGTTATATGCCGTGGAGTCGGTTCCAACTCATAGCAACCCTGTACAGGGTTTCCAAGGCTGGCAGTCTTTACGGGAGCAGAAAGCCTCATCTTTCTCACGTGGAACAGCTGGTAGTTTCGAACTGCTGACCATGAGGTTCACATCCCGATTCATAACCACTATGCTACCAGAGCTCCTTTTATGAGGGATATTGGTCTATAATCTTCTTTCCACCTTTTCAGCAACTGCATCCATAGGTGTAGGTCAAGTTCATCAAATTGTATCAGATTACTTTTTTTCCTCTTCTTTCTTCTTCTAGTTGAGCTGTGATCATCCAGTCATTGAAGCCAGGAAAAGTGGGTATTATCTGCAAGTGTGGGCATTCTTGTGCATATGCCCTCACTTCTATAGACTGGACGCTTCACTCTCCACTTGAGTCCTCTATGTCTATGTCACTGACTCTAGGCACAGGAGTCCACAGATCTTGCCACACTGCTGGCCAACCAGGTCTCCACCTGAGTTCACATGAGTCTATTGAACATGGTAGGGCTTAGCTGGCTGCTTCACTGATGATTTTCTCTCACTTCCCTTAACCGTTGACCAATGTGGTCACCAGTCAGAACACATGTCTATCTTCTTGTGTATTCATATTGAGTGTTAGCCTTAAAAGGGGGTTTGCTCTGAGAGGTGGACCACTTGCATTGATGTCTCCTGGATGAGCAACTTGATTGTTCTTGTAGTAATCATTTGGACTGCTATTATTGTTTTGTATTTTTCTTGCTGGTCTATCTTTCAGGAAGTTTCTTCTGCTCTTCTAGCTGCTCCAGGCTCATGTGCTTGCCCTTTCAAGTAGAAATGTCTTACCTCAGAAGACCCTGGATGGGGTTCTGGATTCCACTTATGGTCTTTTGTAATCAAGAGGCTCCACAGGAAGCCTTCTTCACTGGGCACATTGTAACCCCATTTTAAGTATTCCAATCAGTTATCAGCAGAAGACGGACTTACAACCTTTCTATGGTGATATTTCTTGCTATTCCTTTCTCTCTCCCTCAAGTTTCTATTTTATAATGGTATGCCAAGGAAACCAAGATTCAAAAGACAGCCAAGCCTCTTAACATTGTTTTCCTCCTTTTGTCCTTTTCAACCATGCCTCAATCCTCATATCCCAGGGCCCAGTTGTTCCAAGGTTGCACATCACAGGTTGTTAATATGTCTTCCTCCAATCCTGATGCCACATTTTTCTTCATAGAACCCAGTTTCTCAGATTATTTGCTCAACATAGAAGTTGAATAAGTATGGTTTGTGTGTTCTTTCTTGTGATTTTCCTCATATTTATAAAGTTTCCATGTTGTTGGATTTTCATTATGTTGGTATGTTGTAAAGTGTTAATTTTCTTTGAGATTATCTTATATTCCATTAACTTTTCCCTCCATTTATTGCAGTCTACTTTATCCTGAAATCTACTTGATCTTCTCACCATCTGGATCTCTGCTCATACATGTTTATCTTCTTTCATATTGTTATTATTTTGATCATAGACTGACCTAGCAGATCCTCTTAATTTGTTCCTATAGTTTTGTTCTTTTCTCAATGTTTTCATCTGTAGATTTAGTTGTGGGAGATGCTGCCACGTATGTCAATCTGTGGTTGTTTTCTGTTCTTGTTGGTTCTCAGTCCACAGAACTCCCTTTAGTATGTTTTGTAGTGTAGGGTTGGCTTTGGCAAAATCTCTTAGCCTCTGTTTATCTTGGAATGTTTTGATTTCAATGTTGCATTTGACTGACAGTTTTGCTGGAAAAAGGATTCTTGGTTGGCAGTTATTTTTTTTTTCTTTCAGGGTTTTATATATGTCTCCCCATTGCCTTCTTCCCTGCATGGTATCTGCTGAGAGATCCGAGCTAAATCTTATTTGTTTGCTTTTGTATGTAACACTTATCTTTTCCCCAGCTACTTTCAGGATTGTCTCCTTATCTTTGATTTTGGAGAGCTTGACTATGATATATTTATTGATTTTCTTTTGGGGTCTATCCTTCCTGGGTTCATTGAGCTTCTTGAATGTTTATCTTTTCACTTTTCAGGATGTTAGAGAAAATTTCTTCCACTCAAGGATCTCTGGTAGCGTAGTGGTTATGAATCAGGCTGTGAACCGCAAGGTCAGCAGTTTGAAACTACCAGCTGCTCCATGGGAGAAAGATGAGACTTTCTGCTCCCATAAAGATGTACAGCCTTGGAAACCCTGTTCAGGGTTGCTATGGGTTGGAACCGACTCAATGGCACTTAACAACAACAACAAATTTCACTCTTTGTATTGCTCAACTCAGAGTAATTTTCACAGGTATTGTTTGTCTCCCTGGTGTATAGCAGTTGGTATTGGTTCTTGCCTGGATTTTGGTGTTTTATATGGTGTGATTTTTGCTTGACTGTATGGCAGCAATTGTTGTCTTTTTTGGTAATATAGGGAGAGAAAGTGTCCTCCAAAATTAAAAGGGTAACAAAAAACAACAAAAGAGTAACAGTGAAAAAATAAGAAAAAAAAAAAAAAAGCAAAAGAAAGAAAAAAATCACAAGAATCTAGTACTTTAGAATCTACTGAGCTCTGCTACCCAGAGCCAACATCTTGGGTGAGACCAAACAGCAAGCCAAGCAAGGGAGCAAACAGAACCACCACGGAATAATGCTTCGGGAACCTCAGAGCAAAGGTGGATAAAATACTTTGCCAATTTTGCTTTGTTCTGATATTTTTTTTGTATGTGTTCATTAGCCCCCACTGTTTGCTCACCTTATTTCTGGTGACTAGAGGAGGTGCCTGAGTGAGGGAACACCTGCCACCCACACCACTAGTGGTTTCTTCTGTCACACAGGCACACAGATACTCTCAGCATTTGCAGAAACATGCAGCTCAGCAGCCAGCCCTGAACTGTTTATTAATAGGAAAAAGATCAGAACAAGGAGTGCGAAGAGGGAGAGAGTGTTTAAAAACAAAACAGGCCAAAATTTAAATCCTGAACTACAGCGTAAGAACCAAGAATGGCATGTTAAAATTTATCAGGCAGCCTTGAAGGCAAGGGGCTGAAAGAGGATACTAAAATCATACCCATATTAAGCTATAGATTTTTTTGTATTCTTGTCTCCCTCCTCTCCATTTTCTGCAATTATAGAGTATAATATCCAGTCTAGGTTTTTGTTGTTGTTGTTGTTATCTATTCCCTGTATTTTTATACTATATTTTAGGCTCTGGATCAGTAAGATATTGTCTTAAACTTCTTGTGGTCATTCATAATGGTTGCATTTTTTGTTTTTTGTTCATTTTTTTAAGGATAGTTAATGAATTGGTATCTTGCTAGTTAATTGCTAAAATCTTTACTTGATTTATTTTTAACCCTATTTTTCCATGTGTAGTGGTTATCACTAGTGCTGCTAACCTCAAGGTCAGTAGCTCAAAACTATCAGCCATTCTACCAGGAAAAACATGAATCTTTCTGCTCCCTAAAAATTTAAAGTCTCGGAAACTCTATATAGGGTTTGAAATAGAACTGACACCCAGCAAATATATGAAACAGAACTGATGCCTGGCCTACCACCACAACCACTGTAGGATAAGCATTAGATTGCTAATTGTAAAGTAGGTAGTTTAAATGCATCAGCTAATCTGCAGGAGAAAGAGGAGGTTTTCTATTCCAGTAAAGAATTGCAGCCTTGGAAACCCTGTATGAGGTCAGTATAAGTCGATTCCTGATGTGGTACTTTAGAATAAGCACTGGATTTCTAACCATAAGTTTGGCAGTTCAAACTCACTAGTTGCTCCTGGGAAACCCTATATGAGTTGCAACAGACTCTAGGGCACCTACCAGCAACAATAATTTTATTTTGTGCTGCATTTTTAAAAGTAAAGCCTAATTTTACATTACTTTCATTATGAAAGATAAAGTTTACTGAATGTTGTTAAGCACATAAACTTTCTAATGCATAAGAGACTGAATAAATGAGTGACTCAAGAGCAAAATTTACATACTGTATTTACCCTAAATGAGCAGGAATAATTTTAAAGCTAGGATTTAAAAAAACATTATTGCTAATGATACATCATGTTGGTATTATTAATATGAAGTTTATAAGCAAAACTAATGGAAGATCAAACCATGAATTTTTCAAATTTTTTTGTTATGCTTATTTAGGTACCTTATCTTGAATGACTATAAATTTACTCACAAGGCCTTATATGAAAAGAAAATACTTATCATAAACATACTAGGCTAAAGAAACATCTCTAATTTTTAATTTAAAAATATTTTTAAAAATATTTACAATATGACATTTTCTGTAAAATAGTAAATTTAGAGGGCAGATATAAAGGAAATTTTCTAAATAAATGCTTTTTAAAATCAACAGCATCATTTTAATTGCTGCAAGAATAAATATTGTTGCATTGAAGTAGTAGTTTTAAGAAGTGAGAATAGATGTTTCAGTCTGGGCCCATTTCACATATACTGTGAACAGTTGGATACTATTGAACAGGCTTTTGCCCTTTACTTATAGATCCTGCAGCTAATCTTATTAAGAACCAGTGAAAACTAAAGATATATAGAAATCAAAAGGCAGTTCCACAGTAGACAATTTAAAGTGGTTTTTTTTCTTGTTGTTAAAACATTTTTATGTTTTTTTGTTTTTTTTAATGGAAGTTTTATCATAAAATTAGTTATATTCCGAGCATTTGAAGATGTAATTAGAAAGATTATGTACTGCAGTTCCTCCATATCAATGTAATCATACATTCAGTTTTCTCAAATACAGACCTATTTGTCTTGAACATGTTTCTTGTAATATTAAGACATTTTGAATTTTCTTTGAAAAATATAGAATGTTTCCTTAAAACATGTTTTCTTCTTTTCTTTAACATGAAGCATCAAGAATTGAGTTATTTGATTCTTAATAAATCTTGTTGTGGTTGAGTAAGTTGAATCAGTTCTGACTCAGAGACTTTTAAAGGGTTTCAGAGGCATTTAAATCTTTGCTGTAGCAGAAAACCTCATCTTTCTCCTACAGACCAGCTTGTGAGTTCAAACAGCTCACCGTGTGGTTTTCAGTCCAGTGCTTATGCAATGGAATCACCACACTTATGTAATAAGCTTTATTGTTGTGTTGTTAAGTGTCATTGGTAAGTTTTGACACATTGTTAACCTAATAAGACTTGTTGTTTTGATTGTGGTGGTGTTAAGTACTCATAGAGACGTGTTCCAACTCATAGGGTTTCCAAAGAGCAGCTGGTTGGTTTGAACTGCCTACCCTGAAAAACAGTCTTGTGATTATCCTACAGTGCCACAACAGGTCTCCTAATAATCCTTGTTGTTGTTGTTGTTTTTAAGTGCCGTCAAGTGGGTTGCAACTCATGGCAACCTTGTATGGGGTTTCTGAGGAACGGCTGGTGAGTTAAAACCACCAAGCTTGAGGTTCAAACCAACCTTCTGGTACAGTGCTTATACTAAAGTGTAAAACCAGGACTCCTAATAAAACTTTTGCAGTTGTTTTTAAGTGCCTTCAAGAAGGTTTTGATTCTTAGTGACTATGTATAGGCTTTCCAAGGAGCAGCTGGTGAGTTTGAACCGGTGAACCTGAAGCTCAATCTAATCTTGCAGTCCAGTGTTTTACCCTGTAGTGCCACACCAGGACTCTTATATTTAGCCTAGTTGTTGCTGTTGTTAAGTGCCATCGAGTTGGTTCCAACACATAGCAACCCTGCATAGGGTTTCTTAGGAGCAACTGGTGAGCTTGAACTGCTCTTGCGGTTCTAACTGCCTTTGCATTCCAGCTCATTAAACCGCAGCACCACACCAGGACTCATATTTAGTCTTAAGGTCCTCCAAAGTATTATACTGAAAATAAATGATCACTGTGGTTTTGTTATGTAACTCGGTAACCAATTCCCAAGGGTTGAAAATAACTGATTATGGACTATATTCTGCCTTGGAGACCCAAAAGCCAACATGTCAATGTTTTTAACTGCCATGGAGCCTATTCCCAACTCCTGGTAATCCTGCACACAATGAAACAAAATGTTGTTTGGTCCTGTGCCTTCATAATAATTGGCTACAGATGAGGCCAATTATGATCCTTTGAGCTTTCATTTGAATTTGAGTAGGCCGTCTGGACTTTTTTTCTTGGTTTGTCTTAGTCTGGAAATTCTTCTGAAAACATATTCAGGATTTTAGCTACTTGTAACCCTTCACTGACAGATGATGGTTGTGAATGAGGTTCATTTGCCAGAAATGAAACCTGGTCTCCCATGCAAAGGGTAAGAATTCTACAACTGAACCACTATCAGATGCTGTCAAATAGATTCACATTACACAAGGATTTTAATGGCAAATTTAGCAAAAGTAATTTCAGGACTTTTTCTGAGGCTCCTCTGGATGGACTCCTAACTCCAACCTTTCCGTAAGCATTCACACAAATCTCCACTTAACCACCTAAAAACTAGTTGCAGTAGAGTTGATTCTGACTCATAGCACTCAAGTGTTACAGAGTAGAACTGTTATTTAAAAGGTTTTCAATGGTTTTGAAATTTCAGAAGTAGATTACCAGGTACCTCTGGATTCGAACAATAAAATTTTCAGATAGTAACTGTAATATTAACTATTTCTGTCAACCAGGAAAATTTAAGGAATCATCTAGATTATTAAGCATTCCCAAATCGTGCTTGTATGCTAAGGACAAACCACAATTTTTCTATATAATCTAAACTTAGATTATGGCATGCTTATGCTACTGACCCTTTAACATTTCCTCATTTCTCCATATATATTTTTAAATATACTTTAAAAAATGGTTCTCAGGTTCCTTTGTCACTATTTATATGTGGAAATTCATCTCAATTTACTATTATCTACTTTCAACCTATGTTCCTGTTTTCAGGCTCCACTGTCACACACTGGGATGTGAACCACAAGGTTAGCAGTTCAAACCCAAAAGCTGCTTCTCTGAAACCCTATAGAGGTCTCTGTGAGTCAGATGTCTCTAAGGCACTTAACAATAACAAAACACTCTGAAAGTCCTGGTATGATACTGCATGATGATGTGTTTGACTGCAAAGTCGTTTTCAACCTTGAAGTTGGCATTTCAAACTAACCAGTAGCTCTCTGAAAACTCTATACATGGTCACTACGAGTTGGAACTGCCTCAACGACACTTAACAACAGTAATGCTCTGGTAAGATTTTGCCTAAATGCTAGATACTCACTGAAGTACACTTAAAAAAAATAATTGTTTCATCATAGCACTTCCCACACACACACAAAAAAAAATTAACATAGTGCTGGCCTTATAGTTTTCCCAATAGCATGCATTGTCTTCCATGATGCATAATTAAAGCAAAGAAAAATAAATGTAATTAACTTAAATAGTTACTTAGGTTAATCATTAACTATCTTATTTTATATGTATCACACATAAGCAAGAAATTCAGAAATTTTGCCATTTGCCATTCAAAGGAAAAATTGAAGAACAAAATATCACTTGAAAAAACATTAGTGGTGATTTGAGTATGGCATAAAAACAAGACATGATTTCCAATAAAAATAATTTAGTATTAGCATTAGAAAATAAAATGGTTTACATAATGTGTTTTAAAATGAGTATGAATACTACTAAAAGCAACTTTCTTTACATTGAGATGTAATACATACCAAAGGCTGTGGTCTTTGATCTTCATCAGTTAAGTATTTGAAGTCCTCTTCACTTTCAGCAAGCAAGGTCCTATCATCTGCATATCACAGGTTGTTAATGAGTCGTCCCCCAGCACTGATGAAATGTTTTTCTACATATAGTCCAGCTTCTCGGATTATTTGTTCAGCATACAGGTTGAATAAGTATAATAAAAGAATACAACCATGGTGTACATCTTTCCTAATTTGAAACTATTCAGTGTTACCTTGTTCTGTTCAAATAACTGCTTCTTGGTCTATGTACAGATTACTCATTAGCCCAATTAAGTGTTTCAGAAAACTAATATGCAATGTTGTCCATAGGTTGTCATGATCCACACAACCAAAAACTTATGTGCCATCAATAAAGCACAGATAAACATTTTAATGGTATTTTCTGCTTTCAGCCAATATCAATTTCACATCTGCAATTATATCCCTCATTCCACATACTCTTCTGAATCAGGCTTGAACTTCTGCAAGTTCTCTGTCAATGTGTACATGCAGCCATTTCTGTATTACCTTTTGTTGATGGTGGTGGTATGTGCCATGGAGTCGGTTCAGACTCATAGCGACCCTGTACAGGGTTTCCGAGGCTGTAAATCTTTACGGGAGTAGAATGCCTCATCTTTCTCCCACGGAGCAGCTGGTAGTTTCGAACTGCTGACCTTGAAGCTCACAGCCCAATTTGTAACCACTACGCTACCAGAGCATTACCTTTAGTAAAACTTTACTCACATGGGATATCAAAGACATTATCCTATGATTTCCACATTCCATTTGGTCACCTCTCTTTGAAATGGGCACAGATATGGATCTTTTCTAATCAATTGACCATGTAGTTTTTTCCAACTTTCTTGCATAGATAAATGAGGGCCTCCAGTGCCACCTTACTTTCTTTCTTTTTTTTTTTTTTTTTCATTTTGAACTTTTATTGTCATTATGAGATCTAAGAAATTTGTTATTTATAGTTGACAATGTTATTCCCCAGCCAATCATTTTCATAATATAGTATTTATAAATAAGTAAACATTTCATAAACCCTTCAAAAGAAATTGCTCAAAAACAACAAAATCATCTATAATTCCATAAATGCATACGATATAATTGTCACACAATCTTTTGAGGCTTGTTTTCTCAGATGTTCAAGTGTTCATCAACTTGACTTTGAAAGGTTAATGAAATTATATAGGAAAATGGCATTTTATAAGTTTACATATAAAGTTTTTATAAATTGCCATGTTCCTAAATGATTTCATTAAATTCTAAATAAATTTGTATTGTTTATTTCTAAGGGAATTTATATGTGTTTATTATATATGAGGATTTTAGCACAGCATCATATTATCAGACATGATGTTGTGCTAAAACTGTCACACATAATATTTTTTCCTAGTCTTTTTTTTTTTTTTTGAGCTTATGTTCTTTTTTTTATTATAATAAAAGTTTTTATTTTATGTTTACAGTGAAACTTTGCTAGGTTCCCATTCAACAATTTCTACACAATTTGGTCAGCGACATTGGTTACATTTTTTATTGGTGTGTCAACTTTCTCATTCATTCTAGTTATCACAAAAATATCTGTAGTTTTTATTGTGTTTTGGTTGGATGTTTACAGAACATATTCGGTCCCCATTGAATGACTTCTATAATTTTTCAATGAAATGCCTTACATTTTTCTTTTCTTTCTTTTTTTTTTTCTTAAATGTTTTATTTTGAATTATGTGATAGTTTACATGGGAGAACATTAGTTTTATATTCATTCTATAGTATATCATCTCATTGCCATGGTTACAATCCCATCCATGCAATCCTTCCCCCGTACCCCCCAGGTCTTCAGGACACAGTCGCTCTCCCTTTCTGGATCTAAAGTCTCCAGCTGCTCCATTGCTCCACGTCATCATCTCTGGCTCCATTTCAGGCATCACTGCTTCTCTGGGTAGGGTCCAACGCTCTGCTCTTCTCCCTTGATGGTCCTAGGTACCTCCGCTCCTAGACTGAAAAGTTAATCACTACCCTCCTTGCTATAAAATGTCTACCTTTACATTTCCGACCCTCACAATCAGTCCTGATAGCCACCTTACTTTTATGAAAGATTTAAATTTGTATTCCATCAATTCCTTGTGTTTTGTTCTTTGCCAATGCCTTTAATGCACTTTGGACTTCTTCCTTCAGGATCATTGACTCTTGATGATATGCTACCTCATGAAATAGTTGAATAGCCACCATTTCCTTTTGGTAAAGTGACTTTGTGTATTCCTTCCATCTTCTTTTTATGCTTTCTGTATCATTCAATAATTTGCCCAGAGAATCCTTCAATAATGAAAGTTGAGACTTGAATTCTTTCTTCAGTTCTCTCAGCTTGAGAAATGCTGAGCAAGTTCTTCCCTTTTGGTTTTCTAACTCTAGGTCTTGGAGAAAAGATTGAAGTTGTCAAAGATTTAATTTTTCTCAGCTCAATCATCAACACTCATGGAAGCAACAATGAAAAGATCAAAAGACAATTTGCATTAGGCAAATCTGCTACACAAGGCTTTTTTAAAGTGTTGAAGAGCAAAGATGTCAGCTTGAGGACTAAGGTGCACCTCACCCAAGCCATGGTATTTTCAATAACCTCATGGTATTTTCAATAACCTCATGGCATTTTCAATAACCTCATTAGACAGTGAATAAGGAAGACCATAGAAAGATGCTCTTGAGTTATGGTGTTGGAGGAGGATACTGAAAATATGATGGACTGCCAAAACAACAAACAGATCTGTGTTGGATGAAGCATAGCCAGAATACTTGGAAGCCAGGATGACCAGTCTTTTTTTCTCATACTTTGGACATACTGTCAGAATGGACCAGTCACTGGAGAGGTATATCATATTTGATAAGGTGGAGTGTCAGTGAGATGAATTGACAAAGAGGTAGCATCAATGGGCTTAAGCGTAGCAATGATTGTGAGGTTGGCCTAGGACCTGGCAAAGTTTCATTTTATTATGCATAGGGTCGCTATGAGTTGGTACCAACTCAATAACACCTAAAAACAACAGATACAACAAAATAAATTTCTAAGAATAGGGAGTAAAGTCTTCTCAGTTAATTTAGTATGAATATATTTATCTACAAAATACCACAAATTATTTCAATGAAGTTTTCTCCTTAACTATAACAGTTATTTATTGCTAAAAGTTATACTAATTCCTTTGGCAAACTGATCTAGCAAATAAATAGGCAGAGGAATAAAATTATTTAAGTGGCATATATAAAAATTAAATTGGGCTCTCAGAAAAAATATTTTATTATTATTGCAAATTTTTCCCAGGGATGGATAATAAAAATAAAAATATAATGTTAGACAACATTACTAAAAATATTAACTCAAAACTAGATACATAACCTTATTTATTTTTTTTTTTGAAATTATGGACTACTTGCCCCTAACTATAGACTTGTTGTTGTTGTTGTTAAGTGCCGTTGAGTCGGTTTCGACCCATAGCGACCCTATACAGGGTTCCGAGGGTGTAAATCCTTACGGGACTAGAAAGTCTCATCTTTCTCCCACGGAGCGGCTGGTAGTTTCGAACCGCTGACCTTAAGGTTCGCAGCCCGATTCGTAACCACTATGCTACCAAACTATAGACTACTTGCCCCTAAACTATTAACAACATGCAGTATGCAGATGATACAACCTTGCTTGCTTAAAATGATGAAGTCCTAAAATAATTACTGAAAGATATCAAAGATCACAGCCTTTTGTATGGGTTGTACCTCAATGAAAAGAAAACGGAAAAAGCCTTACCACTGGAGTAATAAATAACATCAAGGTAAATGGAAAAAGATTTAAGTTCTTAAAGACTTCATTTTGCTTGAATCCAGCATCAACACTCATGGAAGCAATAGACAAGAAATCAAAGGATATATTTCATTAGGCAAATCTTCAAGGTGTTCAAGAGCAAAGGTGTCAATTTGTGGAATAAGGTGTGGTGTGCCTGACGCATGTCATGGTACATTCAATAACCTCAAATGCATGTGAAAATTGGACAAATAATAAATAAGACAACAGAAAGAATTGATAAATTTGATTTATGGGGTTGGATGAAAATATTAATAGTACCATGAATTGCCAAGAGAACAAACAAATCTATGTTGGAAGAAGTACAGCCAGAATGCTCCTTAGAAGCCAAGATGGTGAGCCTTATTCTCTCATAATTCAGAAATATTATAAGGTGGGACTAGACTCTGGAGAAGGACATCATGCTTGATAAAGTTGAGGGTAAGCAAAAAAAGAGGAAGATCTCCAATAAGATGGATTGGCACTATGGCAGCAACAAGGAGCTCAAGTTTAGCAACAATTGTGAGCTGGTATAGGACTGTGCAGTGTTTTGTTCTATTCTGCTTAAGGTCGTTATGAGTTGTTACTGATGCAACATACCCTAATGAAAACCAAAATAATTTAATTTTTGGAAGATTAATTCAACATTTTGGGACATTTTAGGAGAAGAAACAAGCCAAATCATAAGCAATGAATAAATAAAGTCATGAACTTAAATGAAAAGGAAGATTAATTTAAAATGAAGTTAAACTTCATAAAAATTTAAACTTTGTGAAAAAATGGAAAAAAAATCTAGTAATGTTAAAATTGATATAGTGATATGACATCAAATCAGTTTTCATTGATAACAACATTAGGTTCAACAGAATTAAACAGTGGCTGCTCCTATGTCATCTTCACAAATTTTGGTATGTTTGAACCCATTGTTGTTGCAACTTTGTCAGACCATCTCATTGAGGATCTCCCTTGATTTCACTGAGCTTCTACTTTACCAAACATAATGTCTTTATCTGGGGAATTGTTCTTCCTAACAAATACAAAATACAGAAGAAGTCTTGCCATGTTAAATTCTTAATCTGACCATACTTCTTTAAGAACAGATTTGCTCATTATTCAAGAAGTCCACGTTACTTTCAATGTTCTTTACCAACATCATAAGTCAAATTCATTGAAATTTCATGTCTTATATATTATCCCATTTTCCTCAAAGTGACATCTTTTCTCTTTAAGATTTTAAAGAGGTCTTTTGCAGTAGATTTGTCAAATGCAATATATCATTTTATTTTTTAACTACTGCTTCCATGAGCATTAATTGTTGATCCAAGTTAAAATAAATCTTTGATAACTTCAATATTTTCTCCATTTATCATGATGTTAGTTAATTGTCCAGTTGTAAGGAGTTTTGTTTTCTTTATTTTGAACTGAATTATATCCTAGCCTTTAATCTTCATCAGTAAATACTTTAAGTCATTTTCACTTCCAGAAAGTAAATGTGTGTCAGCTACATAGCAGTTTATTGATGAGCCTCCCTCCAATCCTGATGCTACATTCTTTTGCATATAATTTTGCTTCATAAATTACTTGATAAGAATAGAGTTTGAATAAAACTTGTGAAAAAAGAGACAGATTTAATGCACACCATTCCTTATTATCCACCACTCATCTGTCAGTATGTCATAATGTGGTGGTTTGTGAGTTGCTGTGATTGTGAAGGTCGTGTAACCAGTATTTCAAATACAAACAGGATAACCCATGGTGGACAGGTTTCAGATGAGCTTCCAGACAAAGACAGACTATGAAGAAAGAGTGACAAACTACTTCAGAATATTTAGTCATTGAAAACCTTATGAATAGCAGAGAAACATTGTCAGATATAGTGCCAGAAAATGAGATCCTCAGTTTGGAAGGCACTCAAAATGCGATTCGGGAAGAGCTGCCTCTTTAAAGTAGAGTTGACCGTGATGATGTGAATGGAGTAAAGCCAATGGGAGAAGAGTCTACAGGACCTTCATTTGCTGATGGGGCACAACTCAAAATGAAAAGAAACAGTTGTAAACATACACTGAAAATCAGAACATGGAATGTACGAAGTATGAATCTGGGAAAATTGGAAGTTGTCAAAAATGAAATGAAATGAATAAACATTGATATCTTAGACATTAGTAGGCTGAAATGGACTGGTATTGGCCATCTTGAATCTGACAACTACATGGTTTACTATGCTGGGAATGACAAATTGAAGAGGAATGGTGTTGCATTTATTGTCAAAAAGAACATATCAAGATCAGTCATGAGGTACAATACTGTCGGTGCTAGGATAATACCCATGAGCCAACAGGGAAGCTCAGTTAATACCACTATTATTCAAATTTAGCACCAACCATTAAAGCCAGTGAGGATGAAGTAGAAGAATTTTACCAATTTCTTCAATCTGAAATAGATCAAACATGCAATCAAGATGCATTGATCATTACTGGTGATTGGAATACAAATGATGGGAGCAAAGAGGAAGGATCAGTAGTTGGAAAATATGTCCTTGGTGATAGAAATGATACTGGAGAATGCATGTAAGAGATGAATATAAATATGGACCTAACCATATGGAATACGTAGAAATCAAATTGACTACATCTGTGGTAAGAAATGATGGAAATGCTCCATATCATCAGTGAAACCAAGGCCAGGTTCAGACTGTGGAATAGACCATCAATTGCTCATATGCAAATTCAAACTGAAGATGAAGAAAATGAAAACAAGTCCATGAGAGCCAAAATAGGACCTTGAATATATCCCACCTGAGTTTACAGATAATCTGTAAAACAAATTTGATACATTGAACACTAAGGACTGAAGACCAGAAGAGTTGTGAGATGACATCAAGAACATCATACATGTAAAAAGCAGAAAGTCATTAGGAAGACAAGAAAGAAGGAAAAGGTAAAAATAAATGTCAGATGAGACACTGAAACTTGCTTTCCAGCGTAGAGATGCTAAAGCAAATGGAAGAAATGAGGAGGTCCAAGAACTGGACATAAAATTTCAAAGATAAGCTCAAGAAGATAAAGCCAAATATTACAACAAAATGTGCAAAGATCTGGAATCAGAAAATCAAAAAAGAAGAACACACTCAGCATTTCTCAAACTGGGGGAACTGAAGAAAAATTTCAAGCTTTAACTTTCATTATTGAAAGATTTTCTGGGCAAATTACTAAATGATGCAGAATGCATCAAGAGAAGACAGAAGGAATACACAGTCACTGTACCAAAAATATGGTTAATGTTCAACTGTTTCAAGAGGTAGAATATGACCATAGCCAATGATACTGAAGGAGGAAGTCCAAGGTGCATTGAAGCAATTAGCAAAGAACAAGGCACCAGGAATTGATGGAATAAACATTTAAATATTTCAATAAAGTGAGGCGGCACAGGAGGTACTCACTCATCTCTGCCAAGAAATTTCGAAGACAAATATCTGGCCGACTATTTGTAAGAGGTCTGTATTTACGCCCATTCAAAAGAGAGGTGACTCAGTGGAATGCAGAAAACATTGGACAATCTCTTTGATATCCAATACGAGTAAAGTTTTGCTAAATGTAATACAGAAACAGCTACAATCATTTGTTGACAGAGAACTTCCAGAAGTTTTAGCTGGATTCAGAAGAGGTCGTGGAATGAGGGATATCATTGCTGGTGTCCAATGGATCTTGACTGAAAGTAGAGAATATCAGAAAGATGTTTACCTGTGTTTTATTGCTTACACAAAGGCTTTTAATTGTGTGGATCATGATAAGCTATGGACAACTTGCAAAGTATGAGTATTTCGGAACATTTAATTGTGCTCATGTGGAATCTTTACCTGGACCAAAAAGCAGTTGTTCGAACAGAGCATGGAAACACTGATTGGTTTAAAATTTAAAACAGCTGTGAGACAAGGTTGTATTTTTTCACCATATTTATTCAACCTGAATGCTGAGAAAATAGTCTGAGAAGCTGGGTTCTATGAAGAATAATGTGTCATCAGGATTGGAGGAAGACTCATTAACAACATGTGATATGCAGATGATACAACCTTGCTTGCTGAAAGTGAAGAGGACTTAAAATATTTACTGATGAAGATCAAAGAGCACAGCCTTCGGTATGGATTACATCTCAATGTCAAGAAAACAAAAATCCTCACCACTGGACCAATAAACAACATTCTTATCAATGGAGAAAAGATTGACATTGTCAAGGACTTCATTCTTCTTGTATCAACTATCAACACTCATGGAAGCAGCAGTCAATAAATCAAATGACGTATTATATTAGGCTGATCTACACAAGATGTTTTTAAAGTGTTGAAGAGCAACACTTTAAAAGAAAGTGTTGAGGACTAGGGTACACTTGACCCAAGCCATGGTATTTTCAATAACCTCTTACGCATACAAAAGCTGGACAGTGAATAAGGAAGACCATAGAATTGATGCTTTTGAGTTATGGTGTTGTAGGAGACTACTGAATGTGCCATGGGCTGCCAAAAGAACCAATGGATCCATTTTGGATGAAGTGCAGCCAGAGTACTCCTTTGAGACCAAGAGGACCAAACTTCATCTCTCACACTTCGGACATATTGTCAGAAGGGACCTATCACTGGAGAAGGATATCATGTTTGGTAAGGTGGAGGGTCAGATAAAAAGAGGAAGACCTCCAACGAGATGGATTATCCAAGTGGCAGCATTGATGGACTCAGGTGTGGCAACAGTAGTGAGGTTGGCCCAGGATCTGGCAGTGTTTCATTCTGCTGTGCATAAGATCGCTATGGGTCAGTACCGACTCGAAGCCTTCTAACAAGAACAACAACATTCTTCATTATTAACCACTCAGTATTCCCTTGTTCTGTTCTAATGACTGCCTCTTTATGTAAAAGTTTCTGTACATAGAAATGAGCACCTGCACATTTTCATGTGGAATTCCTATTATTTGCAATGTAATGCAGAGTTTGTTATGGTCCACAGAGTTGAATGCCTTCATATAATCCATAAAGCAACATAAACATCTTTCCAATAATCTTTGCCTTCATCCAAGATCAATCATTTAGGAATAAAGAAATTATATCCTTTATTACATGTTGTATTTGAACCCTACTTGAATTTCTGGCAGCTCTTTATATGAGTTCTGTTGAATTTTCTTCAGCAAAGTTTACTTCCATGGGAAATTAATGACATTGCTCAATGATTTCCACATTGAGCTATTTCACCTTTCTTTTTGTTTGAGCACAAATCCCTTCTAATCAGTGACTGGTGGTGGGGTTTATGTGCCGTGGTGTCTGTTTGGACTCATAGCGAACCTGTACATGCTTTCTGAGGCTATAAATATTTATGGGAGTAGAAAGCCTCATCTTTCACCCATTGAACAGCTTGTAGTTTCTAACTGCTGACCTTGTGGTTTACAGTCCTATTCATAACCACTACACTACCTGTCCGATTGATAACCACTGCACTAGGTTTTCTTAATTTCCTGGTGCAGATGAATGAGCATCTTCATTTCTGCTTTAGTTTGCTGAAATATTTTAATCTGTATTCCTTCACCTCCTAGAGCCTTGTTTTTTCACCATTTCCTTAAGTTCAGTTTGGAATTATTCCTTCAAATCTATCAGTTCTTGAACACATGCTGCTTCTCAAAATGGTTGAACATTGATAAATATGTTTTAGTGTTGTGATTCTTGTTTTGGCTGATGATTCTGAGCTTCCCCATTGTCTGTTTTCATTGACGTAGTCAATTTGAGTTCTGTGTGTTCCTTCCAGTGAGGTCCAGATTATGATTTTGAAAAAAGGCCATTGCAATGGATAAGTCAGTGGTCTTCCAAATTCTGTCATACAACCTCCAGAGTCATTTCTCTCATTAAGCCATATTTTCCAACTACCAAACTTTCTTCTTAGTTGACAACTTTCCCATTCTAACTAAACCCCCTAATTTATTACTACATACTGATTGCACATTTGATCACTTTTAGATCCAAGAAGCTTGTAGAGTTCTTCAATATCATCATCAAAGGCTTTATTGGTTGGTGTGTAAAATTGATTTCCAGTGATATTAACTGGTCTTATTTATAGGTATATGGACTTCTATCCTGTCACAGATAGAATTGTACTTGTACATAGTTCTTGAAATGCTACTTTTGACAATGAATGTGAGACCATTACTCTTGAATTTGACATTCAAGGCATGTTGTTGTTAAGTACCTTTTAGTCAGTTCTAACACATAGCAACTCTGCCTAGGGTTTCTGAGGAGCAACTGGTGAGTTTGAAGCACCAAACTTGTGGTTAAACTGACCATGTGGTCCAGTATTTTATCCCACAGTGCCACACCAGGATTCCACCACAGTTAACTGTAAGATCGTCCCACTCTAATTGGTAAATACCAGTCCATTTCAGCTCCTTAGTTCCTGAGATATCAATCTGTATGCATTCCATTTTGTTTTTCATTAATTCCTGACTTCATACATTTTACATTTCACATTCTGATCATTAATGGATTTTTGCAGCTGTTTCTTTTCATTTTAAGTTGTGGTCCACCAGCAATAAAACATCCTGCAAGCTTTGCTCCATCCACATCAAAGTCAACTACTACTTAGAGGAGGCAGCTCTTCTACAGTCATATTTTGAATGCTTTCCAAATCAAGGAGCTCATTTTCTGGAATTATATCAGACAATATTTTGCTATAATTCATAAGGTTTTCTGTGACTAATCTTTCAAAAGTGTTCTACTTCTTTTCTTATTAGTCTGTCTTAGACTGGAACTCCACTGAAACTTGTCTACCATGGTGACCCTGGTGGTATTTAAAATATTATTAGCATAGCTTCCAGCATCACAACATACAAGCCATACCACTGATAGGCAAGTGGTATGTGCTAGGCTTATGGAAAAAAAAAAAAAAGAAAAAGAAAAAGAAAGGAAGGAAGGGAGATAGTAAGGAAGGAAAAAGAAAGAAAACAGTCAAGCAAGCAGGTATGGAGACGGTAATGGAAAAGAGGAAGAATTAAAGAAAAGCACCCTCATATATTTATGAGGGTAAGTAAAAACATTGCTACCAGGATTTTAGTTCATATATTTATTTATATTATCACTTTACTTTGATTCTTATTGTTGATAAGTGCTGTTGAGTCAGTTCAGACTCATAGAGACCCTATATAAGTTTCCAAGGAGCAGTTGGTGAGTTTGAACAAGTAGTTATTATATACGTGGAGTCCTGGTGTGGTGCTGTGGGCTAATGTGCCAGACTGCAAAGCTGTTTGAACTGCAAGTTTGGCAGTTCAAGCTCACCAACTGCTCCTGGGAAACCCAATACTGGGTCACTATGGGTTAGAAATGACTCCAAGGCACTAAGCAACAACATTATATATGTGAAAGCCATCACACGTATTTGAATATGTTTATATGTATGTGTGAATTAATAAAGAAATATGTGTATATTGTAAAATAATACACATTATTCATAGCTAAGGCTAACATTTATTACCTGTACTCCTGTTTTAATTTTTTTTTTTCCTTTAGATACAGATATACAAATGTGAGTAAGCAAATATTGGTATTTTTAATCACTTTATATGCATGCAAAAGTAGACAATGAGTAAGGAAGATCAGAAAATAATGGATGCATTTTAGTTATAGTGTGGGTGAAAAATATTTAGTATATCATGGACTTCCAAAAAAAATGAAAAATATGTTCTGGAAGAAGTATAAGCAAATTGTTTCTTGAAAGCAACAATGAGAAGACTTTATATTTAGTACTTTGCTTATGTTGTCAGGAAGGAGCTGCCCCTGGATAAAGACATCATGTTTAATAAGCTAGAGGCTCAGAGAAAAAGAAGACCCTCAGCAAGACGAATTGAAGCAACAGCTGCAACAATGTGTTCAAACATAAAAATATTTTTTGAATATCTTGGAAGACAAAGCAGTGTTTTGTCCTGTTGTACATAGGTGGGTACTAACTGGATGGTGATAGCAATAGAATGATAATATTAGATAATTACATAACCTGTTCTTGTTTATTTCATTGGTAATGACTGATACTATATTTTATATTATTCTTGATATGTATTGTTTACTATATTTTTTACTAGCTGTGATTTTGAAGATTAGGAAATATTTCATAAATTTTGTCAAATTTGGGGACATGTATGAATTAAACTTACAAATATAATTAAAGATATTTATGTAATTCTACATCAGTTAAATTACTGTAAAATATTGTCTGGTTTAAATATATATATTTGTTGTTGTTGTTGTTAAGTACCGTGGAGTCGGTTCCGACTCATAGTGACCCTGCACATGGTTTCTGAGGCTGTAAATCTTTACAGGAGCAGAACGCCTCATCTTTCTCCCGCGGAACCCCTGGTAGTTTCGAACTGCTGACCGTCAGTTTAGCAGTCCGATTCGTAACCACTACACTACCAGAGCTCCTTATATATATTAAAATTTCAATTTCTTTAAAGATATGTAAACAAAATGAAGCTTTATTAGCAACACAGGAGTCCTGGTGTGGCACTGTGAGATAATGCACTGGACCACATGGTTGTATTGCATTACAAGGTCAGTGGTCCAGAATTACCAGCTGCTCCTCAGAAACCCTATAAGAGGTCGATATGAGTAAGAACTGACTTGATGGCACTTGACCTCAACAACATATGGCTATGCCTATTTCTCCATCGCTAAAGAGCTCTGGTACACATGGACCTCACCAGATGGAACACATAGAAATCAAATAGACT